>NW_015161410.1:264679-294582 GCF_001447785.1 Gekko japonicus
ACAAAGCAATTTTCAGATGCCAGCCAGTTGGAATTTGTTAAGACACGAAAATCCAAGAGTATGGACTTAGGTATTGAGTTTAGGCTATTTTTTGGTGTTTTATTTCAACATGTTTCTTCAGGTTGCAATTATGTTGTTTGTTGTTTTGTGCTGCACTCATATTGTTTGTTATGCCAGGCATTTGATTTGCCCATGCAGCTGGATTCAATAAGGTGTGGTATGAAGAATTCATAATATAACCTGACCAAGTTAATTCTGTATGTCCGTACAGTTTTAACATTCAATGTGTTTTCTGTTTGCCTGGATATACATAGGTGCATTACATATAATAGTTCAATGTGTGAGTGTGTGCATACTTTTCACACACTAGAAAAGCAATTGGCCAATTTTTAAAACAATTTTTAAATTGCTAAATTTTGCTTAACTCCAGCTTTTGGTAATTCTCAGTGACTGCTAGTAACAACCCTAGCCAAGAATTTCAGTTTTGCGTAACCTACTCTAGGGCTAATATTCCAACACCAGTCCAATGTGAATGGAAGCCAGGTCTTTTATTTTCAGAGGGACTTGCTGTCAGGAGCTCTTTTACTGAAAACCTCATAGGAGGAAGTTGGGAATTGGCCTAAAGGTATACTTGCAGTAATCAGGTGTTAGAAGCCATAAAAGTGAAGGTACCATCGGTCCCTGCAATTGACAGGCAATGTGAAATGGGAATGGTCATGGCTGGTACAAAGAGTAGGTATCTGGTCTGATGCCTTTGCCTGACCAATTGAGCAATACTGTCCACTTGCTGCAATTCAGGTAGAGCTCGTGTATTACTGGAGATCAGTACAAGTTTGTGCCATACCTCTTTATTAATTGGCTGGTGCCTTGTGTTGTCCCTCCCCTCTGAAGTCCCAGTAAAGTAAACTTGTTTTGCAACCATACTTGGATCTGGATTCCAGGTTTGAGTTTAAGCCCTAGCCTGGATTCAGCCCAAGTTTCTATCATTGGTTCTAGTTCAGGCAGAGATCCCATCCCCAATTTATATCCGGGTATGGCTGCCTACAGCCTAACATGATGCTTCTCTAGGAGACTAAGCCAGTTTGGTGTAGTGGTTAAGTGCGTGGGCTCTAATCTGGGAGAACCGGCTTTGATTCCCCACTCCTCCTGTCAGAGCTGTTCTTGAAAAAGAGCAATTTCTGTCAGAGCTCTCTCAGCCCCACCTACCTCACAGGGTGTCTGTTGTGGGGAGGGGAAGGGAAAGGAGCTTCTACTCCTCCTCCTCCTCCTCCAGCCAAGCGTCATGTCACACAGTACTTTCTTCAGTGTAGAATTCCCAAGTGTGTACCTGTGTTGCAGCAAGAACAGGAAATCTATGGCCTTCTAGTCACTATTGTGATGTAAACTTTCACCAGACCTATGAAATTGTTGCCCTCCTCCTCCTCCTCCTCCTCCAGCCAAGCGTCATGTCACACAGTACTTTCTTCAGTGTAGAATTCCCAAGTGTGTACCTGTGTTGCAGCAAGAACAGGAAATCTATGGCCTTCTAGTCACTATTGTGATGTAAACTTTCACCAGACCTATGAAATTGTTGCAAAAATTGGTACCCTTATTGCCTTGTAAAAGGAGAATTGTTTTTACAAAGTATGCCAAAGGGCAAAGTAAAACAAGAGGCAGATATGTCACATTACTAGGTAGAGCACGACTGTGAAAAAGATCTAATACAAGCAAGATCCAATTAAGTTGGGTGTTACACACTCTTGCCCAAAGACCACTGGTGATGGACAGATGGATAACATAAATAAAAAGCTAGAGGAGTAATTATTTTCTGTAATGACCCATTTATCCCATATCTTCACTGAGACCCAGTTTGTCAAATGTACTGATGAATTCTAACACATTGACTTCACAGTGATGTCTCCCTTTGAAACTTATTTGATGTAGTATGGCCTCTAATGTTTGCTACACGGTGTCCTGCGAAATTGAAGTACTCCCTCACTAATTTGTATGTGCTACCATATTTAACATCTCATTTGTGCCTATTTATTCTCTTGTGTGGATACTGATCCATTGGTTTATGTACATGGGAGAAGTGCATTGCTGGGAGGTGATGGTATATAACACATTTAAAAGGTACAGCTGTACAAGCTCTTTACACTGTCAACCAGTGTATAACCAGACTTGCTTGTTCTGTGATAGTATTACTTGAGTAGGTTCAGTGGTAGAGTTTGCACAAGGGGTTGTTGCAGAGGCTAGTTCCTAGATTTGTATCACTGTTTGGTCCAACTGGTAAGCAGTTGCTTCAGATTGGAAGGCACTGTGTAAGCAATATCTGTGAGAGGAAAGGATTATCATTCATGATGGGTCTTCACTCCTTGAAGAACATAAGAGGTTCTAGCTGTATGCTGTAGCTGGCCTCACTTCTACTAGATGATTCCTAAGTGTCCATCTGGCCTTATTTATTGGTTTTTCTTTGTTTTGTCCTAAGTATGCCTGACATAAACATTAAAATTGTTGGTATATCTGAAAGTGTAAAGCAAATGCCAGTCACTGCAGTTATAATGCTTGGCAGTAAACAATGGGTTATACAGAGTGCTCTTGGTGGTAATGGGAACACTTTGGTATGGATAGAAAGCTGATTTCATTTTATAGGGTAGGATGTTTGTATGCATAATTGCATTGTGGGATTCTAGACTGAAGCTGCTGTATGGAGCGGCCGAGACTTTGGCTTGGTCTACACATGCAAGGATGAAGTGGTAGAATCTTGCAATGGTAGAATGGTGTGTGTATCACTTTGGAATACAGGCAATTGAGATTCATATGTTTAAAGCTTCTATTAAAGACTCTCTGTATAATCCTCAGATGGAAAAATGTGTATCAGAGGAAAGAGAAGTTGTGGCCTAGTCCTCCCCATGCTTTGAAAGTTTCCCATTCCCATGGGAATTATTAATGTTAGGGAACTTGGCAAAATGGGATCTCACATATTCATTCTGAAATTCATTCTGCACCACAGTGCTCTGCTTCCTCATTTCCATCTCCTTCTGCCGTATGTAGAGACCCCACCCTAGGTGTCATGTTTTGCTCTTCATGTTGCTGGGGTAATTAATCAAAAGTTGCCTCTAGTCAAGAGTAGGTTACATCCACTCTGATTGGATTCGTCTTTGATTAGATCTTGTGTGTGTGTTTGCTAGACATAGTAATTTGACATACCTACTGCTCTCTTTTTTTGATTACTTGCCATGGTGGTCTTTGTTTAAACTCGACAACAGAAACTTTCTTCTTTTCACACACCTGGTAAAGTAGGATCTGGCTTCCAAAAGCGTATGCCACAATAAATTCATTAGTGTTTAAGGTGGGTTTGATGTGTGGTACCCTTAGTGAAAATAAATTGAAAGGCGTAATATCCCTGCTTTAGGGAAGCTCAAAACCACATACTGTAATGAAATGCATATTGTACAAGCAACATTTTTCAGTGATATCTATCTCCTTTTCACAAGCAATGGGAATAGGTAAGGAAACCATATCCAGCACTCTTGAAAACTTTTCAGGAGTGCTCCTGATTGGTAATATTATAGCAAATTGCCATTCCCATTTTGCTGGTATAATGTTTGAATTCTCTTATGGGTAATTTCTGAGAGTAAGAGAGCCAGATAACTATGCACCCCTGCATGCCATGTCGTCAGAGATAATATTAAATCAAGGCAAAAAAAGGCTGAAAATAAAAATCAGACAACCTATTGAATAGTTAAAATAGCCAGAAATAAGCATTTCTAGCCAAGCCTTTTGTATCCCCTATAGGAGGAATTATGTACTTGGAGTTTTTAAAAAATTATAAGAAAATTTAAAAATATGTAAATATTGTTTTTATAACACTGGTGGGCTTTTAAACCCCAAAATCCCTCTAAAACATATGGGGTGGTGACTTGCCTTGGCTAGTTCTGATATGCTAGCATGTGAATAACACATTGTACTTGCCTGTGATGTGGAAATGACTGACACAACGCATGTTGTTGGTTTCTACATTTGTTGTTGGGCTGGTTTTTTGTTTGCTTGTTCTGGTTGGTTGTTTTTGGCCCCTTCAAGACTGTCTATGTAACATTGCGTACTTGCATGAAGAGTGATGTTGCCAGTGTCTTCTAACTTTAAAGAAAGTATAAATAGTGGATGCATGTGGGATGTGGGCACTAACAGGGCTAACCGTTATACATTTACCTTTTAACAGTAGCTGACGAGACTAAGCTCAGTACAATGGATGACCAGAAAACAGGTAAGAATTGACTGTAGGGTGGTTGCCATAGAAACCTTGGTCAGAGCAGCTACAATTACAGAGCTGCCAGTCACAATGCATGGAAAATAATATTTTAATTGTTGCATGACTCTTGGATTTTTTATTGTAGCAAATAATTCAGATATTACGATATACCATCATTAATTGACAGTATCTTAGAAAAATAACACGAAGGGGGGAAATGACACTTTTAGAAAAAAAATTGATTCTAGCAATTGTCTTCTTGGAGTTCTTAAAAGACAATTACACTCTCCAAAGATTTTCAGTGACATGTTCTTTGGGCTATGATCTCGACAAAGCGATGTGCCATAAGAGACCAAATTATTAAGAAATCTGAGTATTTATCTACAGGCGCTGTTAATGCCAGGATTTTAAAAAATATGCTTTTATCTGCAAAAGTCCCATCCCATCTTCCTTGGATTTACACCTAAATGGAGCTCCCATCTTTGCAACAAGGTGGCAATTAGATATGTGATGCTGAAAGGTTTGCCTGGCCTTTTCTTTTCCTTATTGAATAAAAACATTAGATTAGAGCAAAAATAGGTAATTAATAGAATATGCACTCCAAACCATGATCCACGGTCACTTTGCTTTCTCTGTGTAATGGCCAAGATGCCAACTTCCTACACATGAATTTATTAGCAATTAAAATAATGCACCAGCAGCAATTAGGAGCCTTTATAATTTATTAATACATGTTAGCTTTTGACCTTTGGAATGTTGTTTTAATTAGGGTAGATCTAGAGGACACAGTAACATTCCATATACAGGAGTGGTAACATTACTTAGCTCTAATTAGGAACAATTCACCTTTGAAGCCTGAAAATATTACTCTTTTTTTTTTTTTGCATGATTCATTGAACACAGTGCCCCATGCATGTTGGTGATTATATATTTTTTAAAATAATGGGTTCTCTGTTTAATCACATTGTAAAACATAAACAGTCAACTGGAAAGCTGTATTTAAAAAACCTGATGGAATGGTTAGCATTTATACCAAAACTTAAGTAGCTCTGAGATCTTGGTAAGCGAGATGTCACAGTGTTGCAGTGAATTGCATGCATATATTATGGACTGTGATTAAGGCCTGTTAAGTGGCATTTATCAAAGCGTGTGGAGTTTTAAGTGTGTAACATTTTTATAGGATTGGTTGAGCCCCAGAAAACTAGGCTTATATTATTCCTCTGACTGTGGCCTGAGCTGACAGGCATGAGGAAAGATGATGGGATGAAATGCTAATTTAACAAATGTAAATGCTAAGGAGGGCTTTTACATCTCAGTCCTAAACATTTTGTTTTGCGCTTTTGCTTGCAAAGGCCATGTAATATCACAACTGTCTGGGGTCTGTGACATTGTATTGGCACACTTGTTGGTATGCACAACATGCACCTTTTCAGCAAGCCTCCTTTTAAGAAGAAGAAGAGAAGAGATTGGATTTATACCCCGCCCTTCACTACCCAAAGGTGTCTCAGAGCGCCTTACAAACTCCTTTCCCTTCCCCTCCCCACAACAGACACCCTGTGAGGTAGGTGGGGCTGAGAGAGCTCTTGACAGAAACTGCTCTTTTTCAAGAAAAGCTCTTATCAGAACTACGGCTTGCCCAAGGTCATCCAGCCAGGTGCAAGTGGAGGAGTGGGGAATCAAACCCGGTTCTCCCAGATTAGTCTGCGCACTTAACCACTACACCAAACTGGCTTAAATTTTTACACACAACTCACAAAATGCAAAAATGTTACAGTGCCTCCCTGTTTTACCTTATGGTTCATATGTTCATGAACCTTTCTTAGTGTTACCCTGTATTTCCACTTCTGTTCTATACAGTCTCTCCTGTATTTTCACTTCTGTTCCATGCAGTGTCTCCTGTCTGGAGAGCCAACAGAATGCAGTGGCTAGAGTGTCAGACTAGAATCTGGGAGACTCGGGTTCAAATACCCTCTCTGCCATGGAAGCTCATTGGGTGACCTTTGGCCAGTCACTCTCTTTCAGTCTAATCGGTATCACAGGGTGCTTATTACAGTAAAATGGAGAAGAGAACAATGTTATAAGCTGCTTCGAATCCCCATTGAAGAGGAAAATGGGGTATACATATGTATATAAACATTTTTAAAACTCCCCCAAATATCACAAAGTACAGAATAATTAGCAGATTTGATCAAATCAATCTAGATTTTACATGTATTCATATCTGCAATTCTTAGGTTCAGGCTATAAGATTTCTCTTGCAGTAATTTTAAATAAAAATGTGGCCCTAGTCTATTATAAGGACCTTGACCCTGACCTGGATAGCCCAGGCTAGCCTGATCTCATCAGATCTCAGAAGGTAAACAGGGTCAGCCCTTATCAGTACTTGGAAGGGGGACCACCAAGGAATTACAGGGTCGTTATACAGAGGAAAGCAATGGCAAACCACCTCTGAATGTCTCTTGCCTTGAAAACCCTATGGAATTGCCATAAGTCTGCTGTGACTTGATGGCAAAAAGAAAAAGATAAGGAAGTTAGCTACCTGCATTTAAAGCTAGGCAGCATTCCTGGCTTATATTCTGAGAATATAAGCCACTCCATATGTTAACTTCTGTTAACAATCCTGTTAACACAATTGGATTGATGGGCCCTGACCCTAAGCCACAATTCACCTGGGCCAAGCAAGATAAATATTTAGTGGTTCTTAGCAAAAGATTCATTTTATGAGGTTTTTTCTCTCCTGCTTGATGCAGAGCAGATTGTTCAAATAACTTGTACAATTTCCCGGCTGTCAAAAGCCAGGATGCTAAATAAACCTGTGTTACCACTTTGTAGACCAAAAAAAAAAAATCAAGTAATTAAAAGATGAATGTTTAATATGTTTGGCAAAAAGTACTGTGCTGGAGTATATCAAATGCAGACTAGCAGACCATGTTTACATTGGTAGTGTAAGTTTGCACCTGTTCTTAAAAACTATGGTTGGGTTTAGTTGTATTGAACCCAAATGAAAACTTACGTTCTCACCAGGACAAACTTCACTGTAATAGATTTTAAAATTATTTATCTTTCTTCAGTTCACTTGGAGTGCCTAATCCTTGTGTTTACAGTTCATTCCAGAGGTCAGAAGTATATTCAGTAGCAATTGAGCATGGCTCATTTATTCGGCCTTAAGCGAACAGTAACAAAGATGGGTTATTTCCATATTCACCTTGTCATAATTCTCACAATAGGTCTCTAAGAACAACAACAACAACAAAATCTAGTTTGGGAAGTAATCCCAACACTGCAAATCATTATTATTTCAACTGCAACATTTTATTAAATATTAATCTTATTTACATAAATTGTATGTTTTGTTAGCATTATCAGTGTTATAAATAGTAAGCTCCTAAAGGAGAATATTCAAAGTTCACTTTAGAGACCTTTGAAAAACCAAGAAAAAGGAAATATAGTGCATAATGTTAATTGTAGAAGCCTTCTGCGTATGCAGTTATATATGTTTCACAAATTAGTCCAAACGTATGCCAGCTCTGTCACACACACTGTGATAAGAGGGATGAGTCAGTATTGTTAGAGGACAAAAAGCAGAACCTCGATGAAGTGCAGATGGACAATCATTACTAAAATAGGATATTTCTCCTTCATGACCTCTGTGCAGTCCTGCCAATGGGATTTTTTTGTAATGAGTCTTAGTGCTCACCAAAAGTGGATCCTTCTAGAGGTTCTGAAATATGGAGTGCTTTTGGCACTATTATCTCAGCTGAAGGGCAGGGTGATCCTCCTCAGTTCCTTTGTCACCATGATGGAAACATCTGGCTTCTCTCTTCTAGGAGGATTATTAAAGTATTGAAGGTGGATTATTTTTTCCTGTTGCTTTTTGAGTAATCATACTATCTCTGATTAATGTTTATTGCTCAGTGCTGTCCTTTTAAGAAATGCAAATAGTACCGGGGTGAAGAGTAGTCTAATCCAAAGCCCTCAAAGCAGCACATACTTTGGTGGGGGCTCCATTGTTGATGTTTGTCTGTTCTGTCAAATGAGAACTATCTTCCACA
Organism: Gekko japonicus; assembly: GCF_001447785.1. NCBI lineage: Eukaryota > Metazoa > Chordata > Lepidosauria > Squamata > Gekkonidae > Gekko > Gekko japonicus. The sequence goes on from NW_015161410.1 coordinate 272,963, forward strand.
ATCAGAGGCTAGACTAAATGTGTTACTTTGGGAGAACACTTTGGCAGCTACTAAGCACCTTGCTAACTCCACTGCAAATTTTTCCACTTGGGCACAGCCATTGCAGAAAACGTTCAGGAAATGACAGGGTGGTTCACAGCCAGAAACCAGTTCCCAGTCTAGCCCTGTAGTCTCTGAGAGTCCCCTAAAAGAAGTATTCAAAATTTTCTCAAAGGACTAAAAACTGAAGAGTCTGCTAAGAACTCTGAAATGAACTATGCCACCGTTTGATGCCAAGAAATGTCCCAGTTTGTGGGACACGTTGCTTATGGATCCCACAAAGAACCAGAAATAAATATTTAAATACCCCCCCTCCTAACATGAGTTAACATTGTCCTGATAGAAGAAACATTTCATGATGTGATGGAGCAAAGGACTTTGTCTCTGTCTTGGGCAAGATGGGTTCTTGTGACTTGAATTCCAATACTGAAATTCTTGCATTACTCTTGGAGGTTGGTGCACAGGAAGCTCTTTATAGTGATGCTGTAGATCTGGGGATTTCCTTGTGGATAAAGAGATGAGTGGACCAGGAGGGGATGTCAGAGGCCAGTACTAGATCTTTGGGATCTCAAGTTCATTCACACACATGAAGATTTATCATGGTCTCACTGTCGATTCTGAACACAGACCCTACTTCAGATTTGTTTGTGGAGCAAATCATATCCACTTCAGGGTCCTTTTCTTTGCACTATGTTTAGCCTCTAAGGTCTTTACAAAGTATGTTTTACCAATCTAATAACTTTAGTCCATGTCACACTAGGAGTCCAAGATCATTCCCTCTCAATGCATTGCATGAGTTGACATCATCTTAGATTATTTAGCCAACAGGATGGAGATATATATAACTTTTGTACAGAACACTTACCATAAAACAGCTGGAAATCTCCTGCCTTCATTCCTTATAGAAAGCATACAGCAATGAAAGCTTCCTTGGCCATAATGGCTTCTACTGCTTTCATAATTCTGTTGGCAAGAGACTCTACACAACCATTTCAATTTAGGGTTCTTAGGTCATTGAGTAAGGTCAGCTGGGACAAATATCTCCTCACTGTTACACCACAGAACATTCAGTTATCTTTGTGAAAGTTTTGTGAGTCAGGAATATTTAGCTGCATGCCTCCTGCCCGCAGGTCACCTTATACAATATAAGTTGCAATGTTCCACAAGCAGAAAGGTTCTTAGAGTGCAAAAAAGAATTCAGCTGACCTCTGCTGGGATGTAAGTCACACACCACAGGCAAAGACCACAGAGTCCTTAACTGATCTGAACCAAGAATGATTCAAAAGCAGTAATTATGCAGATTCACATATTTAAAAAAACATAGTAATCAACTGAGTAAATCAAAAGCAGAGTTGTCTCCATGCTGCTAACTTGGGTTGTCCATTTGATCTGTCCATAATTGTTTGTTGAATTGACCAGCCAAATATGGTCAAATGTGTTTAAAGTATTCGCTTTAGTAAGGGGAAAAAAAGAAGATACTTTCAGTGGGTTTTATACTTAATGCTAATACATTAATTACAAAAAGCCAAATAATTATTGCTGTGAAATAATGATTTTTTTAAAAAAAATTGTAATGGATGCTTAAAACTTTAAACTGTTAGGCAAGGTTTCTGTTGATGTGAACAATTTACTGAATTGTCTTCTCCTTGGCATTTATCCTGGAGCAATAGCTTGAGCTAACAGTTACAAGAGTTTATTAAATGAAATTTAAGAAGAGATGATGCCAAGTACTAACATTTATTTTTGAGCCTAATTTTAAAGGTAAAAGTACGCAATGAAGGTAGTTATGCTAAGTATGTGGCTGGTCAAGTTTTTTTGTCTGGAGATGCTGGCAGTTTGTGGAAAGTGGGCAGTAGGAGAAGCTTTGCTATGCTGCTAAGTCTGCCAGCTGATTACTACAAGGGCTTAAGGACCAGTAGCCCTTGCTCACATATTGCACCAAAATACAGGGGGAAGGGGAGAAATAAGCTGCCCCTTACATGGAATATTTGGCAGTGGTCAGGGAGTATGTGGCCAATTAACCAACATGGAGAGTTCTGGCCATTCTTCATCATCTCCTGGAAAATCCTCTGCGTTTCACAATGGATGCCTCAGAACTAAAGCTTCTGCATATCTTGCAGAAAACTATCTGTATGAAATTTGCTGCTGAAAAAAACGGTGACTCTTATGGAACCTTAAAGACTAACACATTCATTGTGCGTAGGGTTGCAGAAGCTAGAGCCTCCTTCATCAGACGCATCTGGTGAAATAAATTCTTTCCTACAAAAGTTCATGCCATAACAAAGTCAGACTCTGTGACTCTTGTGCTGTCTACCACCCAGTGAGACTGTTTCTAAATTATATACAATAAAAAAACCCACTATTTTCTGGTGTTCATCTTAAATTTGTTAACGTTATACCTGCTATGCATGGCAAACAGAATGGAAAGGGATTAACTTTGGTCATGGAGCTCATGTTAGTTTCATATAGGTGGCCAGATTTTTCAAGGTATTAATAATACCTTAAAATAAAATCCAAGAGTCTTCACACCCAGTTTCATATTATCATTTTTTTCTTATCATCCGGGCAAAGCTAGTTTTTGTTGTTGGAAGATGGTGCATCCTAATCAAATATAAGCCTCCTGGTTAAATCTTAGTTTTCCAGGAATTTTTTAATAAGAGTCATTAATGGCTTCTAAAGAGGAAACATTTCTAAGGTTCTCGTTAGCCTGACAAGGGATACTCTGGATATGTGTATCACAAATTCTGGAAATTAATGTTTAAAAGAAAGGAACGAATCCTGTTTTTGTTGTGTTTGTGTTGTGTATTATGTACAGTTGCACAAAGATCCCTTGGCTCTTGCACTGTCTGGGGGGGTGTCCCAGTAGATTGTATCCTTTGAGTGGAGTTTTTAAAGGTTACATAATACTGAAAGACTTAAGTCCTAATCTAGAGATAGTTTAGATCACATTAAATTGAGTTGAAATCTGTCACTTAATTCAGTCATGAATGGTGAATATTAACTTTTTCTGGATTGCAGGTCTTAAAGCAGCCCCCAAGTTATGCCAACAGTTCCTTTGCTGTGAAATACTATGCTATTAACCCAGAAATGGCTTTTATCTTCAAAGCATATATATTTTGCTTATGTAGGGATATTTCCCTCTTTCAGCATCTGCAAACTGTCCACATTTATGTTGATGGCCACCCAGGTTCAATAAATATTCTTCCCATTTCTGCAATCCATTATTAGTTTTACAGTACTCTGGGAACGTTAGGTCATATCCCATCTTGCTTGTCCTTTGGGATAGTGCAACTTACATAAATATTGTTCTCACAATGATCCACACTGGGAAGCAGGAAATGGGGTTTTTCTCCAGTGTCCCCTATGAGCATAAATGGGTACATTATGTAACTACTGTTTACAAAAGGAATATGTGACTGTTTAGTAATTGGGGGTGGGGGAGATAGACAACCATTTCTTTTAAAATCGATATTCCAATGAGGAATCTGAGATATTACACTAGATAACATTCCCTGCCACTTCAATATGGCTTAAGGAATAAACCTCATCAACAGCTGCTTTGTCTGTGGCTCTTTCAAAGCTGTCACTTCCCTTCTGTAGCAAGGATTGGGTTTAAGAGACAGATCTTGAAAAAATGCAATGCTCGTCAGCCTAGCTATGGGGCTGCATCTGCAAATGGCTACAGGGTGTAAAATACTGAAGGCGTTTCTCAGTAATACTAATGTCAGTAACATTCCTCTGAAAGAGAGAGAGTTGTGTATGATACTTACACCAGACCTTATCCCAAATATTTCACATGCTATGGACTGTTTACACAGCTGGAAACCTCCCTTTCCCTTTCTTGCTCATCCCACCAGCTGGCTCCTACTTCCAGTTATTCCCAAGTCCCTTTTTCCTCTTTAACATCAGGGACTTGTGGGATAAAAGGGTGGTTCATGGTAGTGTGAATTCGTTGTACATGTAGAGATTCCCTGAGTCTGTGGTCACATAACTGTTTCTGAATTTCTGTTTCAGTTCCTTCCTGGCTCTTTTAGATTCTGTTCTGAGTGTGGTGGTCAGCCCTGCTTAAGGTTTTAGAAACCGGATTACATTTTCACTAAGTTGTGGGTTCTGTTGCAGCTGCTTCTTTGTTAGCAGAGTTATTATTTTAGATATCACTTCGACAAATGGGCTGGCATAGAAGTCAGTCTGGCTTCACACTAATGGTGGTTAGGATTTGGGAGTGTGTGCTCCCTCCCCACTGCCCCTGGAGCGCTCTCACTCCAGAAGTATGATTAATGCATTTTTTCCAGTAAGTACTTTAAAACTATCCAGGGTTTCCATTATCTTAGAATTTGAAATCTGCTGCAGACCATTTTCAGGTCCCAGTTCAATGGAAATCCCGCTCCCCTGTAACCACAGTTCAGTGCTGGAGTTTGACTTGCCTTATTCCTGATAGGCCCTGGTTTGCTTGAGCTGATGGTCAGCCTCGAACACTGTGCTGTGCTGGATGAATACTAAGCTGTCCCCTTGCCCATCTTTCTAGTTTCAGTCTTCCAGGGCAGGCAATAATCTCGGTCTCCTTTCAGAGCTAGGAATGTCATTGCATTATGATTTGCTTGCTTGAGTGATACATATCTTAATATTGGAATGACGCAGAGAAGATTAGCATGGCCCCAGTTCAACAAAGACGTGCAGGTTTATGAACCTTTGCATGCTTTTTTAAATATATACAGATACCATCTCTCAGTGGCTGAGTATATGCTTTGCATATAGAAAGTTCCTGGTTCAGTCCTATGGCCATCTTAAAAAACACACACAACAGATCTTGGGTAGCAAGCCTGGGAAAGACTTCAGCTTGGGACTTCTGCCAATCAGAGGAGACAGTCCTGAGCTAGCTAGACCAGTGGTTTGACTCAGTATAAGGCAACTTCCAGCATTTAAAGATATGCCCCCCCCCCATTAAGCTGTCTGTAACTCATAAAAATATCCAAAAGACTTTCTTGGTGATGCAGTTTGATTATGGAAGAATCGTTACCTGGGCATTAATTTTTTTATGTCATTCTTGAGGGTGTGGGGCCGGCTCTGAAGTTAGGTAGTATAGAGAATATTACCACATCATTGGAAGAAGGCTGGTGCCCACATCTGAAACACAGGGATAGGGATCTTAATGGTGTGGTGCTTTCTGCTTCAAAACAGGAGCATGGTTTTAGAACAGTACAGGTTTTGTTAAAAGCACCTGTTCACTGTTGTGACTGAACACTGGCAGGATGCTTAAAGAGGTAATTTGAAGCGTAGTTGGTCAACTTCCTCAGCCTCGGTGGTGAATACTCTCTAGCTACAATATCATTGTTTTGCCACTCCCTGTGCAGTGTTGGCCTGGGTGGTTCTGTTCATACCTGGAAATGTTGCAGGCGTCCTTAGTGAGAAGGCTGGCTGAGACCTTGATTGGTCCCAGGCGCTTTGAGGACCTCTGTACTTTTTCCTGACCGGGCCATGAGCAGATACCCATTTACAGGAGGGTCACAAAATTGTTTCCAGTTTTTTTAAAGTTAGCACTAGACATGCCTGAAGGTAATCTAATGTAATGTCCAGACTAAGTTTTCTTTATTTAGAAACAGGGGCTACGTTTGCATGATAACTGCACTAATAATCTCTAATAAGTGTTTAAACAGGGAATATTGAATAATAAGTTTAATAAACCGAGGGGAAAAATTCAATTACAAGAGCATACAAAAAACTAATTTTTACAAGACCTATTCCTGACCTTTTCAGTGTAATCATTTGTCCAATGAAGTTTTCATATACATACCCATTATAAAATTAATTTTGGCATGCTATTTTAGTGAATAGGGATGTTTTCCTTGCAATGATTAATGTTATTTATTAGCTAAACATGTAAACATTTATTAGAGACTATTAGTTCTATTTTATCATACTGTGGTAATCCCTGTTTCTAAGCAAGGTAAAGAAAAGTGATTCACATTTAATCCATAATAAGTGTCCCATTATAAAATTAATTTTGGCATGCTATTTTAGTGAATAGGGATGTTTTCCTTGCAATTATTAATGTTATTTATTAGCTAATGTTTCCTATGTAAACATTTATTAGAGACTATTATTTCTATTTTATCATACTGTGGTAATCCCTGTTTCTAAGCAAGGTAAAGAAAAGTGATTCACATTTAATCCATAATAAGTGTCTACATGGGTTTTTATGTATAATAAGCATATTAACTAATATGGGTTAATTAATCCAAGGGAAAAAGTCTGTGTAGACAAGCCCTTGGGAACAGTGTAATATTTAAGTGTAGGCTATTAAAATTCACTTCATGAAAGTAGCTGTTGAAGCTGGATTTTCCCTAGATGTTATTCTGAGAATGCAGGCTAATTTTAGGTCAATAAAATCTCCTTAATGTTCATCATTTCTAGTGGTTACAGAATTGTTTTTCCTGTTTTTTAAAAAGGGAAATTAACTAGCTATGCCAATCAACTATATAATGCTGACATCTTTAATATTTGTTTTTTTAACAGCTTGGTAATTATTTTATCCTCATTAAAATGGTTGAAATAACAGTGATGGCTTTAACTTCCCACCAATTTTGAGCGATGGGATTTTGCTAACCTTGTCAGATACACTGGGTCTGACCTGACACATTCATTCATTGCTCTGACCAAGAAATCCACATAGAATTCCCCATGGATTATAGAGATAATGTGAATAATGTTAAGCACATCCCCAAAGAGTTTCTCTGGGGATGTGAATAATCAAGGCTGAGGCTCTCTTTACTAATCCTAATTAACCTTTCTTTTTTAATAACCACTAAGGTTCCCCAACCAGAGATGTAGGGCCTTCACTGGGGCTGAAGAAATCTAGCTCATTAGAAAGCCTGCAGACAGCAGTGGCTGAGGTGACTTTGAACGGTGACATTCCCTTCCATCGGCCACGGCCACGAATAATCCGGGGGCGAGGTTGTAATGAGAGCTTCAGAGCTGCAATCGACAAATCGTATGATAAACCTGTCGCAGATGAGGATGATGAAGGCATGGAGACTTGTAAGTAAACCTTTCACGTCTGTTCCTTTCTTTGTTTTTTCAAAAATGTTTTGTTTCAGGTGGTCCACTTATGGACCAGTCATTTGTTTGCTTGTTTTTTTACTGGGTGTGTATAGAAGCTTATTTGTTCTTATCCTTAAAATTCTTCTTTGCCCAGACTTCCCTGTTAAACTTTTTTAGTCTGCATGTAAGAGTCCTTCCAATGTTACATCTATTTGTATATGCCAGTGCTTTCAATAGCAATATTAGATCATTTGTTGTCAAGAGTACGGTTCCTAGCAACAAAGCTAGTTGCAAGTTATGATAAAGAGAGCACTTTGTCTTTCTCTAACTCCCTATCTTGTCAGCCATTTTGTGTCTCCCTCTTTTCTGTCTCCATGTCTCAGTGTTCATCTGTCCCCCATTCTTAAAACAGTCTTGGCTTGTCTATTTCTCTCTCCTTTGTTTAAAACAGTCTTGGCTTGTCTATTTCTCCCTCCTGGCTGAAGCCTTTGTTCAACAACCTAAGCTTTCCCTTACTTGTTTTTCTCTTGCTATGTGACACATCCCTTCTCCATCAAAACTACTCTGTCTTACTCTCTCACCCTCTCCTACACAACACGTTCTTTTTTTGCCTGTTGCTATTTCTAACAGAGAGCCAGTTTGGTGTAGTGGTTAAGTGTGCGGACTCTAATCTGGGAGAACCGGGTTTGATTCCCCACTCCTCCACTTGCACCTGCTGATGTGACCTTGGGTCAGTCACAAGCTCTGGCACAGCTGTTCCTGAAAGAGCAGTTTGTGTCAGAGTTCTCTCAGCCCCACCCACCTCACAGGGTGTCTGTTGTGGGGAGGGGAAGGGAAAGGAGTTTGTAAGCCGCTCTGAGACTCCAAGTGAAGGGCAGGGTATAAATCCAATCTCCTCCTCCTCTCCTCCTCCTCTAAGTTCTTATGGCAGGAATGATGTCCGATTTACATTCTGTAGTACATAGCACACTATTGACATTAAAACCCTATTTACATGTACCCTGAGTTGAGAGGTGGCTGTTGTTTCTGTGGTTACTCTCACACTGGTTGAGGTCTGCATAAAAGCTTCTGGCCATGATGTTCCTCCCTCCAGAGTTATGGGCAATGGTGAGGAGGAGCTGACGGCTTCAGCAGGACCCACACCTGGCCCCGCTGAAATGCCAGAAACTGACAGTTTGCCATCACCACCCGCATCAGTAACAGCTGACGAAGAACAACTACCAGCAGACAGCCCCCCCCCCCGACTTGCCTCCACGGGTTGCTTGCTTAAGGACTTGGCATCTCGGTGGCATTAAACTCGCTTGTGGGACAGATGTCCTTCAGCCCTGAGTTTTAACAGACGCTTGGCCGCTCACGCCGAGCACTAATTGGAAACAGTAGCACAGGGGTATTTAGCTCCCCGATTTAGGCCGGCTTCTTTGTGGAAGCAACTAGTCAATCTCGCAATGCTCTTGCACCCACCTCGTCCTAGTTTCCGGACTCCGCCCCTGGTTTGAACTCTCAGCTTTCTGACCTTGGCTCTGAATTACTTTGCTCCTGGTTTGTGTGTTGGACTTTCATTATTGGCTCCTGCTCTACTCGGCTTCAACCTTAGACTGAACTCGGACTCCCTCTGCCTGCGCCCCAACCCTTGACATCCAGCAGAATTTGTATCCTCTCATGCAAGCAACACACCTCCAAAAGGGTCAGGTATTGTTACTTGTATGGTGTGATAAACATGCTGTTAGAGGAGCTAGTTCGGTGAATGTCCATACATGGAGCCAAACAGTTGTAAAAGCAACCATCCCATCTGAATATCTGTAAAGAGCATCTTGGTATCTCATAGCATTAGCAGTATTGATGATACCTCCATGACCTGCATACACTTCAGTGTATGATAGTATAGCTTCAGTGCAAGAATCATTGAGATGATGCCATCATAGAAGAGAGTACCTACCTACTATGTGGAAGGCCCCATTTCCAACAGGAAGTGCCCACTACATGGGGCAAGTAGGTGGCTGCCAGATAGGTTACTGGCAGATACAGAGTGAGAAGGAGGGGGTGGGAAGAGTAAGGTATAGTAGCATTTGCATGACAATGGATGAGAGTAAAGGAGAGAGCAGAGGAAGTAAGATGATTAGAAGATCTGAGTCCCAAACATAGCCAGAGAAGAAAGACCTAAGAGGCAAGATTCCTTTTCTTAGACCTGGCAACTGGGGCCCACCTATTATAGAGATAGAAGGACAACATCTGACCATCCACCAGGAATGAAGATTTTTCAGTGCTTAGTAGGTCCCTTGGCTCTACTTTCAGAAGTGCAAAAAGCTTTAAGGTTTCCCTGGTTCCAGTTGTCACATACAAGCTGTACTTTCAGTGTTTGGTATAGCTTTACTTTGTTTTTGGAAAGTCTAAAGTTATGGTGATTACAGAATCTAATATACCTTGGAGCCTTTCTGAGCATCTGTACACGGTAAAAGTCACTGTATGGTGGCACATAACAGCAATGAAAGGCAAAAGTATAGTTTTTTCCCTAATAATAATGATTATCATATGGCATTAAAGATCCTAAGGAGATCCTAAGATTGTCTGGCTCCCCAAAGAACTAACTCTTTTTAGTATTACCCACCACTAGGTGGCGAGCTAGACTTGTTTTAGGGGCTGAGAGAACTCTGAGAGAGCTGTGACCAATGTTCCCTCTAAGCTGAGTTAGTGTAAACTAGCTCACAGTTTTTAAGCCTCCGGCTCACAGATTTTTCTCTCATCTCAGGAAGGATGGCTCCAGAGCAAACTAATTTACGCAGTAGCCGAATTGCTTGCTCACAACTTTAATGCCAGTAGCTCACAAAGTAGAATTTTTGCTCACAAGACTCCATAGCTTACAGGGAACATTGGCTGTGACTGACCCAAGGACACCCAGCTGGCTTCATGTGGAGGAGTGCAGAATTGAACCTGGTTCTCCAGATTAGAGTCCACTATTCTTAACCACTGCACCACACTGGCTTTTTCTCTCTCTCTGTCTAGATGGTATTTCAAATGAATACACCAATTCTAGGTTTCTGAAGTTAATGTTTGTATGTAAAGGGAATGAGTTTACTGGGAAAGGACAGTGGAACGGATTGTCATTCTAAAAAAGAGAGAGAAATTGCATTTAGGATGAAAAATTTCAGCATAGCAACTTCATCCATAAAGCGAGGAAAAATTGCTGCTCTTCTTTAATTAGAATACATAAGGATGGCAGCTCTAATAAAGTATAAAGCTAATGATCAGCTATTACCAATCCTAATGGGCATTCATTTACATTTAAAATTCTTTAACCCTAAGAATGACCCAACATGTGGAGAATGTCATTAACATAAAAGAATCTCTTCAAACTTAACCTTATCATTATTGAACGGTGCAGCAAAGGGCTGATAAAATGACAAGTCTGTATTGAATGACAACAGGGTGAGTAGCAAATTAATTCAAATGGGGCAGAATTATATGAAAATTATAAAAATTTTAACCTTGATTTTGTAGTATTTTCAGCTTGTATCCTAGCTGGAATAATTGGTTTCTACTTGCCTTAATGTAACAAGTTTATGAATGAAAAAGGAGCTGGGAAAGCCCAGGTGATTAATTTGTCAGCTTGTCTGATGCAAGGACTTCGGAAAATGAATTTGCACTCTCAGCTTTTTATGAATGTGTGTACATTTTAAGCAACTCCTGTCATAATGAGTGAATTTAGTCCTATGGACTCACTGTTCCCATTTTTAATCAGTTTCTAAAAATACCTCGTAACTGAATGTGAGAACTTTTTAAAGATGATTTCTTTCTTCAGCAATAGCACAGTCTTGATTTTGCTTAATGCCACACCTGGCAATTTCAACCAGCTAAGTGCTATTCTGGTGCTGCCTATCTAGTGTTGCTCAGTGGCCAAAGGAATAAGAGATGGGGACAGTTCCAAGTGTCCCGTGGTGGTGGTGGAAAGTGCCATCAAGTCACAGCTGATTTATGGCAATCCCGCAAAGGGTTTTCAAAGCAAGAGATGAACAGAGGTGGTTTTTCATTGCATGCCTCTACGTAGCAACCCTGGACTTCCTTGGAATTCACTGCCACAGGAGGTGGCGGTGGCTACAAGCATGGACGGTTTCAAGAGGGAATTGGATAAACATATGGAGCAGAGGTCCATCAGTGGCTACTAGCCACAAGGTGTATAGTCTGGGGCAAGTGATGCACTGTATTCTTGGTGCTTGGGGGGCAACAGTGGGAAGGCTTTTAGTGTCCTGGCCCCCACTGCTGGATCTCCTGATGGCACCTGCTATTTTTGGCCACTGTGTGACAGAGTGTTGGACTGGATGGGCCTTTGGCCTGATCCAACATTGGCTTCTCTTATGTTCTCTTATGTTCTTGGAGATCTCTAATCCAAGTAGGCTGACCCTGCTTAGCTTCTGAGATCTGACAAGATTGGGGTAGCCTAGGTCAGGGCAAGTGTCCCATATGCAAGCAGAAAGCACATTGGCTTGCCTATAGGACTGGGGGTGTGGCAGGAGCTAATATGTCTCATTTTCTGGATAATCCCAGTACATTTAACTTTTTAAATATATGGGTTGAGGGGGATATAGTGGGACAACAAGGGTTAGAGGAAATCTCTGTTGTAGAAACTAGATATTGCATGCAGTTCCTGGGATGCAAACCAGATTATAAAGTAATCTTCTTTCCAACTGTGTGCCTGAGGTCCTGAGAACTGTTCCACAATACTTTCACTGTTGTTGTAAGTACATAAATGATGGTACAATCCACCCCTTCCAGGAAGTTGGAGGGGGATCCTCATAGGGCTCATTGATAGTTGTCCAGCAGGATCATTTGATATCACTGTGGGAGAGGCTTATTGGCTTTCCATTCCTGAAAACAGCCAGATACATTTTGTTGCACTAGGCACAGTGCAGGCATGGCCTGTCTATATTTGGTTAAAGAACTTAATTCAGCCAAAGGGTGGTTGGATTGTGACCTCCAATTTTTCTTCAGTTCTGAAAACACATAAAGCTGCTGAATGATTTTCTTCAGTTCTGAAAACACATAAAGCGTTTCACGTATGTAATTCTGCTGAATGAGACCAATAGTCCATTTAGTCCAGCATCCTAATCTCTGCATTGCCAACCTCAATGCTTGCAGTCACGGTGGCCCAGGCTGCCCCCTGTTGTTGCTCCTGTGCAGAGCTTTATTGCCTCTGGTCATGAATAGGTCACTTGGCCAACAGGCATCTGCTCAACTGTTTTAGACTACTGATAATTTAGAAAGCCACTTTCTCTCATTGTAGAATCACCCTTGTGAAGTGGTTTCAGATTTGCTGGTTTTACGAGTAGCCTGTGCGTTTCTTTTCCTGAGTTAGCAGCAGAGTAGCACTGAATAGTTTTATGAAGAAGGCTTGAAAATATGATATATCCCGCAAACAGCTCTAAAAATAGGTTTGCACCATGCGATTAACAGTGTGAGCTTTAAATATATACACACTCACACACACGTGGGGATCTGCAATACTCATAGGGGGATCCCGTCCTGCCCCCCCCCCATTGCTTCCCCTGGTCCCACCGCAGTCCCCAGCCTCTGTTGCCACTGCCAGGCTTGGTACGGCTCCCAGGTCCCCCACTGTTGCCACACTGGGCTGCCGCAGCTCTGGGCCTCTGCTGCTGGCCCAGTGGGGCTCCCTGCCCTTTCCCACTGTCCCTGCCCCCAGGCCCGGTGGGGCTCCCAGCCTCCACTGCCAGGCTAGACAACTTTGCTGTTAGAATATCTGACTCTTGGAATGCGAATATATAACTCTTGGAATGGCTGATAAGGAACAGAGTTCCTTTTACTGGTGTGCTGTCTGAGAGCAAGTCATTTGAATCTGAATAAATTGGCAGCGCTTTCTAATCTCTGTTGAGTCTTAATTGCCAGAGCCTCTGCTTGTATTAAATAACACAATAAGCAGTCTAGAAGCTCAGTTATGGAACAGCTCCACATTCAATAGTTACTGTTTCTCGGTTGTCTCTTGTCTTTTCTGTGGCATAATTAGGAGAGTAGCTTCACAATGCGATGTCTGTAGATCCTCTTCAATACAGTCATGTGTCTGCTGTTGAACTGATGCTCAGAATGCAAGTTGGATCCATATTTTAGCTGCTGTGACCAAAGCAGGGAAATATCCCTTCCTATGTGTTGTGCACAATGCTGCCCTATACTGAATTAGACCCTTGCTCTAACAGCGTATCACACTCTGCAGCCCCCTGAGTCCGGGAGAGAAGGGAGGGGCGGCTCTGTCATTCCCTGGGAGAGAAGGTGGAAAGCAGGGTTGCCCTTCTCTGGGAGTCAGTGGCTCAGCTGCGGGACAGAGGGAAGAGCAAGGCAGGTGTGCCAGGGGTAGCTTTGGAACATACAGGGGGAGTGCCTGCCAGGCAGCACTAGCTCCCTGTGGTGCAAAGGCCTACTCTCTGGCAGAAAGGAGTAAGCTAAAGGAGGCAGGAACTTCCAGGGGCCAGGAGAAGGGGGATAAAAGTCCCCAGCAGGGGGAAGCAAAGGATGAAACATCTGACTGGCACAGACAGAAAGGTGAGGAGGAGAGTAGCCAGTAAGACTGGGAGTCTCTGCCTTTTGGAAAAATTGTGGGCCTAATTACAGGTGGAGCTGTGCTGGCTCAAGTTGTTAAGACGGTGAACTGCAGGCTGTGGAAGGTCGGTAGTTCAGCAGTTCGAGACCCGGGGTGCCGCATGACGGAGTGAGCTCCCGTCTCTAGTTCCAGCTCCTGCCAACCTAGCAGTTCGAAAGCAAGAAATTGCTAGTAGATAAATAGGTACCACTTCAGTGGGAAGGTAACAGCGTTCCGTGCACCTTGGTGTTTAGTCATGCCGGCCACATGACCACGGAAATGTCTTCGGACAGAGCTGGCTCTTCGGCTTTGAAACGGTGAGGAGGAGAGTAGCCAGTAAGACTGAGAGTCTCTGCCTTTTGGAAAAACTGTGGGCCTGATTACAGGTTACAGGTTTTGATAAGTCCAGGCCTGGCTGACTTTCCCCACAGTCACATAGCAGCAGTGGGAAAAGGAATGTTTGAAGTGTATCCTGAGTTGGTTTGGGATGATAGCACAGGTCAGTGAGGGGCACCCCCCTCCCCCACACCATTTCTCCAAACTGAAACCGCCTCAGCATGTATAATTTGCCCTGTAGCTCCCAAGTGGACCCAATAACTCCCTCCTCCCAGCATGATTTCTGTTCATGAAAACAGTACAGGAGAGGGGAGGCAGGAGCTTTCCCTCCCCCTGTGCCATTGTCCCAAACTGAATGGGGCTCCTGTGCCCTTTAAAAATTCCTTTCCCGCCCTGACCTAGATAGCCCAGGCAAGCCCGATCTCCTCAGATCTCAGAGGCTAAGCAGGGCCGACCCTGGCAAATATTTAGATGGGAGAACTACTTGAAGTACCAGATGTGGGAAGCGGGGGCAGACTATCAAGCCACTTCTCTGAATGTCCTCTCTGCCCCAGTAGGAGTCACCAGACTCCAGGCACAGGTACACATAACACACAAATGCAAAAATACAAAGAATAATTCCTTTCCCCACTGCTGCTCTGGGATTGCCGGGAAAGCAATATGGCTAACGTAGAGTTTGGCACCCAAACCCCACTGAAAACAGGCAGGCAATATCCATGCCCAGGAATAACAGCAGGTGGCACCTCCTGGGACTTTGATGATGCACCTTAAGGCTTGACCTTTCAGGAAGGTAGAGCAAGATGGATAGCCATGTTAGTCTGTCTGTAGCAGTAGAAAAGAACAAGAGTCCAGTAGTACCTTAAAGACTAACAAAATTTGTGGCAGGGGATGAGTTTTCCTGAGTCACTGCTTACTTCTTCAGATAGGGATCTGAAGAAGTTAGCAATGACTCACAAAAGCTCATACCCTGCCACAACTTTTGTTAGTCTTTAAGGTGCTCCTAGACTCTTTCTCTTTTCTACTCTTTCAGGAAGGATGCAACCTTAGGGAGGTACCCGTGCCTGAAGCCAGCCCAGAACTATGTTGAGGCAAGTGGAGGTGCTGATTGAAGAATTGACCTCCTGGCTGGAGTGTCACAAGTTGGCAGTTATATGTGAGTTAACAATTACAGAACCATCTCAGCATTTTCCTGTGTTGAAGAAGTAGGAAGATGGGATACCGTGATGTGGAAGTATTTCCCTAGTTTATTGATGGCTGTTAATACTAAAGTTTGAATGTTCAGAGACTGGTTCATTTCAGAGGAAGAGAATGGTGGTCTCATGGAATGTGTAGATAAACACTTTCATAACACTGTTGAGCAACACTTCCTTTTTTCAAAATCAAGGTTTTTTTTTTTTTAAATGGCAGCCATTATGAATTATAAGGATAGGCCATGAGGACTCACAAGGGAAAGAAAATAACTTTTGCCCACTGCCAGTGCCCACTTCCTCCCCTCTTTGTGTCACCCTATAGTACCCTACCGTCCTGGTTGCCTTGTTTTCCATAGCCTTTCCCAACCTACCCAATCAGCTGTCTGTCCAGCATTTTTCCCCTCTCAGCAATGATCACCTCTTCTTTTGTTTAAGCAGGTTTTCATGTGGCATCATGAATTGCTAGGCAACATAAGACGTTGACAAGAGTTTTTAATGACATTAGTACATGTGCAAGTGTCACTGAACTGTCTTTTTTTTAGCGTTTCATATTTTTGTGCAAACAGGGATTCCCTGCCCGATTTTTTTTTCAACTTCATGAGAGAGCCACCCCTTGCTATAAGATAGATGATTTGTTTGTACTTTTAATGCTACATTAAGTAAAAAGTCATACTATTTAATAGCCTCATTTCAACGACTGCATTATATTGTATTTCACGTCTTTCTCCTCCTGGCCAGCTTCTGAAAATCACTCTAATATTTCAGTGCTCAGTGGAGACATCCTATATCTTTGTTATCCTCCTTGAAAACATGGGTGGGACTGAGCGGGTGTTTGTCTTTAAAACAAAGCAAAACCAAAAAAGCCATGAATGTGCACGAATTTATTTTTTTCATTCTAATATCTCAGTCTTCAAGCTAGCTGTCAAACTAGCTAAAACAGACACAATCAAAGATTTTTAGGTCCCATTATGTTTCATAGGACATATTGTGGGCCCATGCTGAACTCCCTCATTGACCTCAATGGGAAAGGCTTAACTTTGGCAGAATCATTCCCAGTATATTTTGAATTTTTCCTTAAAGCCAGGAGGGGATTTGATCTAGTGTTCAGATGTTCATGAGATAAATTATGTTGTAAGTGTATGTAGTAGATTTCATTGTAATATACAGCATCCAAGGGAGATATCATGTTACAGTAGCACAAAGAGAAGACCAAGAGAATCACTTCTCTCCGCTCGTAAAGTATCACAAAGCTTGCATGATTGGTTGTTTAAAAACAAACTGAAACAGTTATAAATGGGAGACTACAGTTTATAGTTTGGGGTGGTTGTCTGTAATAGTATGCATGTAATGACTACTCAACATGGGTGAACAGCTACAAGTTTACACAATAACCATGCACTTAGCTACTATTAAAATGATGTGTTTGTCTGAAAACTGATGTCAGGGAAAGACTTTATCATCTTCATTTCTACTAGTCCCCAGTAAAACTATCTAATTATTTCAGTGGAAGAAGACACCGAAGAAAGCTCACGATCGGGCAGAGAATCTGTGTCCACATCTAGCGACCAGCCCTCCCATTCACTTGAGAGACAGATGAATGGCAGTCAAGATAAAGGAGACCAGAAGAAAATTGGGAAGGACAAGAAGAAAGATCGAGATAAAGAGAAGGATAAAATGAAAGCCAAGAAGGGAATGCTGAAGGGCCTGGGAGACATGTTCAGGTAGGCATTCAGGTCAACAATCTGTGAAACATGGTGAACGTTTCGCATCTTGCTACTTGTGCTGTGCTGAAGATTAAGTATCACATTTGGGAGTTGGCAGCCTTTGTTCATACCACAATGTGTATTTCACAATCTGTTTCCAAAAACACTAACAATTCATGCATATTTTAAATGCACCATTTCATATTTCTCTCAGTTGCCATCTGTAACTATCATTCTATCTCCTGGATTTCTAATAGAGCAAGAGAATAAGCTTACTTCTGTTTTAGTAACATCTCCATACCGCTTTACCATATATGAGGGGGAGTGAAGCAAATGTTGTTTTTGTTGCATATGGACAGGGGTCAATGTTTTTGCAAAACAAAGGAATGCTCCAGGATTGTTTAATATAGAATCATAAAGTTAGAAGGGACCTCCAGGGTCATCTAGTCCAACCCCCGGCACCATACAGGAAATTCACAAATATCCCCCACACCTCCAGTGACCCCTGTTCCATGCCCTGAAAATGACCAAAACAAAAAACAAAAAAACCCACCCTCCAGGATCTCCAGCCAAACTGGTCTGGAGAAAAATTGTTTCCTGGCCCCAAAGTGGCTGTCAGCATTTCCCTGGCCATGTAAGAAAGGGCCACAAGAACTAAGCACTGATGCAACCCATTCTATTCCTCCCTCTCATGAACTGCCTAAGTTCACAGAATCACCATTCCTGTCAGATGGCCACCTAGCCTCGGTTTGAAAATCTCCAAAGAAGGAAAGCCTACCACCTCCCGAGGAAGCCTGTTCCACTGAGGAACTGCTCTGTCAGGAAGTTCTTCCTAATGTTTAGCTGAAAACTCTTTTGATTTAATTTCAACCTGTTGGTTCTGGACCAACCTTCTGGGGCAACAAAAAACAAATCCACACCATCCTTTTTATATGACAGCCCTTCAAGTACTTGAAGATGGTTATCATATCACCTCTCAGTCATCTCCTCTCCTTGCTAAACATACCCAACTCCTTCAGCCTTTCCTCATAGGATTTGGTCTCTTATATTTTGTATGTGTTTCGAAGGTTCATTATTGAAAAGCTGTAAGACACTGTTCACCTACAAACAAGCTCTTTGCCCCCTCAGACGGAAAAAAGAGTCAGACAACCAAGGTTGGATGAAACTAAGACCACTTTATTTAACATATTAAAAGTAACGGCAAGGGCAAACTGAAAACTGTGGCACGGTCCAGACCTGGTGTCGTTTTGACCCCATCCTTAACTGTATAACAGGCAAGACACCAAGGCCCCGGGTTGGAGCCAACTGTAAGTCGCTTGCAAACTCAGCCAAGCCAATGATTGGGATGCGCCTTCAGGAGCCCTCCAACACCACCACACGGCCAGCACTGAGTCTCCGTCGTGGCCATCCCCATAGGCAGTCTTCAAGCCTCATCCCTGGCCACACGGCCGCAGGATTGATCCCACAGACCCCTCTACCCCCCCAGGGGATATTGATTGGTGCTTACGTGGCCGCTGAACTTTATCTAAACCTAATTCTGCAAGGGTAAAGCGGAGCCAACCTTTAAGAACGGCGCCGGCTCTGCTCCTCCTTTCGGAGTTGAGGCTGTACCGCAGCCCTTCCTCCATTCATCCTCACAAGGAGGCAAAGGCGGCTCCCAGGAGGCAGGCCAGGCCGTTGGCTGCCTCCTGTGGGGCCGGAGTGAGGTGGTGGTGGTGGAAGGTGCCATCAAGTTGGAGCCAATGTACAGTGACCTCGCAGGGTTTTCAGGCAAGAGATTTCAGAGGTGGTGTGCATGGCCTGCCTCTGCACAGTGACCTGGACTCCAACCCTGGTGGGCCGACCCTGCTTAGCTTTTGAGATCTGATGAGATCCCAGCTAGCCTGGGCCATCCATCCTATTACAAAAGCACAAAGAGTCACTCAGCTCATCAAGCACCATGAAGACTGCATGAGTGGCTCTTGAAAGATGTACTCAAAGGGTTATGAGTGAGGAACTATGGTAGGGTATAGGCAGTTTCAGGTAGCAAGGTGGAACTCTGTATGCAGTTTCCACTGCAGCAACACAACCCCTCTGGTGTTACAGTTTACTCCTTGTAAGGATGAACATTGCACAAAGGAGATAGGGAGCTGCTTCACACTGTTGTTTTGTTCTGTAAGGGCTGCATCTGTGTGATCGTATTTCAAGCAGATCCATCCTACAGTTTGCGTTTGTGAACTGGGCAAAAGCCATCCAGAGTCGCACATAGTTCCTGAGGCATCACATAGGTTACTAAAGGAGTGGTGAATAATGCTTCCTGATTTGTTTGGGTCTCACGTATTAATGAGAAGTCAATGTTGAGTTTATCTCCATCTCCTTCAGTTCTGCTCTGCTGTCCTAAAAGGGGAGGGGGCATGGAGGCACAAAAGGGAGTGTCAGAAACTTTCTACCCTTTTGCACAACTGTTTTGAATTTTACTGTAGGCCTTTTCTAAGGTTATAATGCTACAGCTAGGGGTGTGCATTCAGATGTACCCGAGCCTCAAGTATGCTGAAAAACACCTTAGTGGTTTTTTTCAGGTATATTCTGGTTTCCCGAATGTAGCCAAGTTTTCTCAGGGAACACCCCCCCCCCCAAAAAAAAAAAAAATCCTGAGAAAATCCTGTATATATTCGGGAATTACTGGTAGATCAGAAAACAGAGGAGAGGGAGGAGCAGACCACTCCTGCTTGTCAGCTGTTTGTCGGGCTTCTACTGCAGTCCCTTAACATTTAAAGGGACTGCAGATGACAGCCTGAGGATCAGCTGTGCTGGGGGAAGCAGACTGTTCCTGCCGGCTTGGCTTGGGGCTGGCCTCTTGTTCAGCCCAATTTAAACTGGGCTGCAGGAGAAGCCAGCCCCAGAAGCTGCTGTGGCACAGGGAACAGTCTGCTAGCCGTGGCACAGTAGATCCTGCGGTCAGCTTCTCCTGCAGCACAGTTTAAACCACGTTGCAGGAGAAGCCATCCCAGCCAGGGTCTGTATGCAGTGGGGAGAGACCTTCTTGTGGCACACAGATCCTGGGGCCAGCTTTTCCTGCAGTGCAGTTTAAAACAGTGCAGGATTGGGCTGGCTTTTTAAAAACTGGTATTTTTCTTCTTGGGTCTATTGGACCCAAAAAAATGGGATTTCTGAAAAATCCTGGATCCAAATCTGTGATTTTGGGGGCCAATAGATCTGAACTGAAAAATACCACTAAAAAAAAATGGTACACCCCTGGCTGTAGCTTAAGTATTGTTAGGTAACACATATTGGACCTGCTCTGAACCAGAAGATGATAGACACTTAAATGCTGTAGAGGGCACAATGAATCCACCCAAATAAATATTGCAAAAAGCCCATTAGTATATGGGGGGAGAACCACATTGCGAATGAATCGTAACACAGATTTTTAAATGGTATTTTTCATAAGACGGCATCCATTACAGCCAGTTTTTATATATTGTCTGTCAGTTTGTGATATTTACTTGGGTAGGTTCCTGTATTAACTCAGTAGAGTGAATTGAAGCCTGCTCTGTGCCAACCTGCGTTTTCTAGACGGAAATGCTCTGCCAGAGTCCTCCTCCACTGGGATAGGGCAGAAAGAAACAAATGCACTGGATTTCCTTCAGAAGGAATAAGCAATCCAAGACAGACACAGCACAAGCCCTCTGAACCAATGCAGTGTGACTTTTTTTTCCGTGCAGTCAGCTGTTATGTAGGCAGGCCCTCTGTTCCCTTGTCTTTAGCTGCTGTTGTATCATGTCACATAAAATATTGAAAAATCTGTTTTTGTGGTCTGATTGTTCAATCTGCTCGTTTTCCCCTTAGTTCATGTTGCAGCCCCCCCCCTTTGCTGTTTCATAGTTACAAATGTCTAGAAGACAGAATTGCTTAGCATTTGAAGAACTTTTATTATGTCAGCATAGTGGTATTCTACAGATTTGTGCAGCCATCGCATGAACCAACTCTGAAAGGCGAGGACTGTGAGACGCAGGGCTACATGCTTCTCCCCACCAACACCCTTTCTCATCTTTCCTGTGTGCTTCTTAATAATGATTCATAGTTTATGAATCAGTGTTAGCTATGGCTGACAAAATTTTAAGGTTAGCTCCTTGCCTGGAGTTTGGAGACCTCTTTTCAAACTGTCAACAGATCCTAAAGATTTGAGCACTACTTAGTTTGCATTTGTTTTGGCTAATGTCCTTGAAGAGATGAGCCAAATTGTTAGGTTTTATATTTTTTTTAATCTTACTGGTAATGGGACTAGGTCATTGTGATTTACCTACCTATGTAATGCATTTTTAAATCCCATGCTTCTTCCTAGCATATAAAGCTTTATCCTACTCCATTTTATCCTCACTTTAACTTTGAGAAGTAGGTTTGCCTAAGGGAAAGCAGTGGGACAAAGTCACCCAGGAAGCTTCATGTCAGAATGAGGATTTAAACAGGGGTCTTCCTAGTCCTAATCCAGCAGTCTAACCACTAATTAGTAATCCCTTCATGGGCCTATGCAGTGCCTTCTGCAGCATACATTTGGATCTAAGGATTGTCCCTATGATATGACCCAATTAATTTTCTCTGTCAGAGTTCTCTCAGCCCCACCCACCTCACAGGGTGTCTGTTGTGGGGAGGGGAAGGGAAAGGAGTTTGTAAACCGCTCTGAGACTCCAAGTGAAGGGCGGGGTATAAATCCAATCTCTTCTTCCTCCTCCTCCTCCTCCTCCTCCTCCTCCT
>NW_015161410.1:294622-346976 GCF_001447785.1 Gekko japonicus
CTCCTCCCTCCTCCTCCTCCTCCTCCTCCTTCTTCTTCTTCGTCTTCTTCTTCTTCTTCGTCTTCTTCTTCGTCTTCTTCTTCTTCTTCTTCCGAGCACCATAGACAAAATAGTATAAGATTTTTGAGGAGAGTGCTTGATAGGTGAGAATCAGTACCTTCTATGGTGCTTGTGTGTCTCCTCAGAATGGCATTACATAGTTATCTGGGGTGTCTTCTCTTTGTGCCATGGAAGAAGCATTTATGGAGGGCAGAGAACAAGTCGCCAGAGATACTTAAGAGCAGCACTGGTCAGATAAGAAACTGTTCCATACATCCTTCCAGCCACTCTGGTGTTCTTTTGTTTCACAGAGTTCAGCCTGCAAGCCTCATTGCCAGTGTATAGCCAGTGTACAGGAGAGTAAGGGCCTCAGACATGGCCAGGAAGTCTAGTGATCTTGAAAAGTTCACCTTGTGCCAGATAGGATAGAAATAGGTGAATCAGGTTGGCATAATTGTGCCTTGGTGAGGCAGTATCCACTATCTTCAACCCTGATTATATTCCCGCAGTCAGATCAGGCACCTTATTTCCAGAAGCTTCTACAACACAGCAATATCACATCATGTTTTGGCCTTTATTAATAGCTAGTTTATGCCAGACTTCTTGGAGTTAAAAGTACTTAATCCCAATGGCAACTGAATTGTCTTAAGTGTGCATCTGCTATAGCCAAATAGGTTTGCAAGTTGCAATCTCATAAACCATAGCAATGTTGGGGTTCTTTGCCCGGATTGCTGAACAAATAATGTATTGGATTAGCATGTTCACTTTTTGAAACAGCTGTAGGTGGCAATTTGTGCAACCGAGGGAATCAGCCGAGGAATTAATATAGCTCAATGTACCCATGCTTGTTTCAATTTGGTAGTCAGTCCCCTGTGCACATTCGAAGAAGTGATCCAGAGCCTTAATGCGCAGAGCAAATAAGCTTTTTTTTAACACAGATAACTATGCCTGTACAAGAGAATACAAGAAGCCCCATCTTCCTTTGCATCGCCTTCCCCTATAAGAACTTGCAGCCCACTGAGATTATTATCTGAGTGTCTTCTTCCTGTGTCCCCATCTGCCAAAATTGACTGGGTGCCTACCAGAAAGAGTACCCAGTCTCTAAGCATCCTGCAGTTCTAGAACTCCTCTCAAAGAGGGCCAGTTCCTTCCTTGTTGCAGTATATCTTCGATCCTAAGCAAAGACTGTCCTGTTCTCCAGTGCTTTCAATGTTGAATTGGTTATCTTAGAAGAAGAAGAGGAGGAGGAGATTGGATTTATACCCCGCCCTTCACTACCCAAAGGTGTCTCAGAGCAGCTTACAAACTCCTTTCCTTTCCCCTCCCCACAACAGATAGTAGGCGGGGCTGAGAGAGCTCTGACAGAAACTGCTCTTTCAAGGACAGCTCTTATCAGAACTACGGCTTGCCCAAGGTCATCCAGCCAGGTGCAAGTGGAGGAGTGGGGAATCAAACCCGGTTCTCCCAGATTAGAGTCTGCGCACTTAACCACTACACCAAACTGGGATGTTTTCTGTCTGTGTGTTACTTGTGGTTTTCCCATGTTTAAATATTTTAATTTTGTAGAATTTCAGTTACTTTTCCTTGTTGCCAACTGTTGCATTTCAGAGTAATTCTTGTTGATGGCTTTTGTTTTTGTTTGTGTGTGTATAAGTGTATAATGTAGTAGTTAAAATATTAAAAACCAGCACCCATCTCTCCTTAGTACTGCACCAGTGTGCCATGCTGCACACTTCAGCTCTAGTTAAAACTGAAGTATGTTTCAAAAGAATTTTCAGGGTGTGGGTTCCATGTATTTCAAGATTTGACTTTACTCTGCTTAAATTGACTGTGTGGTATGACTGTGACTGAAGTCTGCAGTGTTGTGGGGTACAGATGGGCAAGCCATCAGATTGTAAACCAATGCAAATGGAATATAGCCTTATTACCATTACAATTGAATTCTACAATTACATTTGGAATGATTACTGGGAGCCTTGCAGTGTTGCTTCATCTAGCCCTGCGAGAGGAAATAGGTAATTCAGTTTAAAACCCTGTTTAGCTGAAATCAGATCTACTGTTGTCTCTTCTTACACAGCTACTTGCAAAGTGCACTGCAGACGTCCAGATTCATAAACATATGATCTGGAGCTTTGAATTACACATTCCGACCACATTAGCCACCTGAGACATCGGCCTGGGCATTTGGGGAAACGCCACACACAGGCTACACTTGGCTGTTGCCTAGTTTGCAGTTTTTATTGTCTGCGCCATGATTTTCCTTTGCTATGGCTTGTTATGTGTGGAGATAATTCAAGAGTGACTAAAAAGCAGGTGATTTTTGTGTGTGTTTTAAGCGGGGTGAAAAATCAATTTAAAGTTCATAATTTCCCACTGTTTCAGGCGCTCATCAACTCGTAATTCCAGCAGCCGCATTTCAGATGTTTCATTAACTTTATAATTTTTCTTGATTGCAAATGTGATTTATGTCCTCTGATTGGAACACAAAATTTAAACAAAAGGAAGTAACTATAAACTCAATGCTTTAATCACCCTTTCAGCTCATGCTGTTGCTGAGTCCATATTTGAGTTTTTTCCCCTGTTGATACATTTTTGCCCAGCTGTCCTTTGTACTTTTGACAGAAGGTACTCCACATTGGTTTCAGTGTGTGGAAGACATCTGCAGTAGTCTCTGCACACTGCACAAAAACAGACTCTTCCACAATGGGAAAACTAACTTTGTTTTCAGATAAAGGTCCTAGTAGCAAGTGTGGAATATCATAGGATTGGTGCTTCTAGCAAATTGTAATTGATAAGCTAAAATGCCCATACTGACCAAGAAATTAAAGACTACATGTCATCGTGGCTTAAACAGAGACTTGGATTTTCTTTCTCACTGCAGTCTTAATAGCTTAACAGAATCCACTGTATAGAAATTCTGATTGGCTGTTCTTAGCATGGTTTACCAGGCTATAACCTTGTATCAGTTAATTTGCACTTAAACTTACCACCTCTTTCATCTCTTTCATGCTCCAGCTAATTCTGTTTCAGACACACAGAGAGTTCACAGTTTGAAGTTTTATGATAAAATTCATACCTAGCCTTTCTATACTTAGGCCCCGGTCACACGGGCAGGAAAATGCGGGGGGGAAGCATGGCTGTTTGCCCTAGACCAAATATCACGCGGCTGCGCGATCAGACGTGCCGTCGAGGTCCCGTGGTTAGGGGGGAGGTGCCGATCACAGGACAATCCTGCGGCGCGGCAAAGAAGCGGCCTCCCTAGCAAAAGGCTCCACGGGATTAACCCCTTCCAGGGCTGCAGAGGAATGCAAACTGTGTCCTCCGTCCGGTCCCCTCCAGGAGGAGCTTCAGCCGGGCCGCCCTCCCGCCAAGGCCCCCACTGCACCTCCCCCACTGCCGCCCGGTGCAGAGAGTTCCTCTCAAGCAGGCCGAGCCAGGAGTGGGGGGGGGTACAGAAAAGAGGAGGGGGTGTCGTTTGTTTTCAAACAAAGTGTGCGCATGCGCCGTTGAGTGCTTGTGCGCATCCCGTGGAGACTTGAAGGAAAAAAACCCCTTTTAGCGACAGGACATGGGCGGGCGCCAGATGCCACGACCCACCACTGGAAACGCGATCAGGCACCCGCCCTTGCCCCGCAGTTTCCGGAAACTAGTACCTCGGAGGTACTAGTTTTTTACCCCGCATCTTCGGCGGGAAGCCTCGGGTTTGCCACGGGAGCTCTACGCTTCCCAGATGTGGCGCTGTGATCGCAACCAGAAAATCCGCCTATCTTCCATCTCTGTAGCGTGGCTAATGCTCTGTGTGACCACAGCCTTACTTACTTATTTCATTTATACCCCACCTTACTCTCCCATGGGGGTCCCAAAGCAGCTTACATTATGCTCCTCTCCTCCATTTGATTCAAACAACAACCCAGTGAGGTAGGTTGGGCTGAGAGTGGGTGATGGAGCCAGGTCACCCAGAAAGATTCCATGGTAGAATGGGGATTTGAATCTCAGACTCCCAGATCCTAGTCCAACACTCTAGCCACTATACCATGCTGGCTCTCCCACTTGAAAAAAAGATAAATTCAGATGGGGTAGCCATGTTGGTCTGAAGCAGCAGAACAAAGTTTGAGTCTAGTGGCACCTTTTAATTCTGGGTATAAGCTTTCATCTGCATGCACATGAAAGCTTATACCTTGAATAAAACTTTGTTGATCTTATTTTTTTTTTATTTTAATTCTGGGTATAAGCTTTCATCTGCATGCACATGAAAGCTTATACCTTGAATAAAACTTTGTTGGTCTTAAAAGTACCACTAGACTCAGACTTTGTTTTGAAAAAGACAAGTGACAGAATTCACTCTCTGCCTTAAGTCTTCCTTCCCCCTTCATAATCTTCCCCATAAGAAGATCCCAGTTTGATTTCCATGTATCTGAAGTAGTGAGCTGTGACTCACAAAAGCTTTTATTGACATCAGTGTTCGTTTTTAAGGTACCACTGGGACTTTTGTACCACAGACAAATGTGGGCTACACCTTTGCAATATTTATGGGACATTTTGAACAGGTATACTTTCCACCAACACATAATGTCCTTGCATGGTGATAGCATGACCACATGGAAGAATGGTGCAGTCCTCCCTCCCCCCCAAGTTTGTCTGTTTCTGTGATCTCTTGGGGCATCAGAGAAGTAGAATAATCACGGGCCAAGTAAAGTAGGTCACACTACCTTGATACTGTTGCATGAGAGTTATAAATATTTGTCCTCCAAATGTTATTCCTTCAGTAGAGAGGATGAGCAAAAATAAGTGGAGACACTGGAATTAAGATAAACTCATTGCTTAGCAAATTAAGTAAGACCTTATTGCTTCCTTTCTCCATACTGTTTTAAAGCTTCTTTAGTCTACTCTGCTAATGGTAATCAGTTTTGTGGAGAGATCCTAATGATAGTCAGTGTTTGTTTCTGCAAACCTCCAGCAGTATAATAAGTTGCATCTGGGTTTTAATTAGTACGTTTGTGCGAGTGTGTATCCATACGCATATGGTTTGGCATATTCAGTTCTCATGGCTGACTATAGAACTTGGTGCACTTTGACAATGATTTTTCAGAATGTTCTTAACAGTAAGCAGTTAGTAGTTGACTCCATGCTTTAAAAAAAGGAAACGCAGAAACCACTGGTGTGTAATTGTGACCAATAGATTTAGAACAAGAGATTATGTTAATCTTATGTGAGTTTCCAGTTTGTCAGTCTGACAAGGAACAGAGTTCCACTCTAAGTCCTGTCATCTGGGTTTTCTCTGAGTAAATCTTGATCTTGTACATCCAATGGGGAGTACAGCATTCAGGGTTTTTTTTTAATCTGTAACAGAATCAGAGGTTTTTTGGGGGGTTTTAATGCACTAAAAATAAGTGTCAACCTGACCTGTTACCGAAGACAAGTCCATAGCTTCTGATAACATATTCTCCCTGTATTCTTCTTGGCTTGTCAGGGACTTTGAGTAGAGAACCTATGACATGGGCAGCACAGTATCTGACTGCAAAGCAAGCCCACTGAGGCTCCTACCATGACAGCTGAGCTTTCCAAGCCCCTTTCTGACGTTTCCTAACGTTTCTTTCCCAGACCTGCCATCTGACTATAAAATGCAAGTGTCAGGGATGACACCTACTTTATAATCTCTGTAAAGCAAACCTTTTCGTAGGAGAATTTGTTGACAGTTCAGAGATTCGAAGTCAATTTCAATTCCAGCCTGTGTAGGAGATGAGATATTCCCTCCCTCCCCTTCCCATCTGCAACTGATGTGAAAATTGAAGGCTGGTGACTATTCAGCCTGTAGCAAAGCATGGTAAATAAATATAGTCCTGAGTGTCGAGGAATCTGCTAGATGAAAGAATATGTTAATGACATTCCTTGTGTATGTGTGCGCGCATGCACACATGCATGTGTGCTTGGAAACCTTCATTTTAAGATTTAATTTGCTAGTGGCTGAATATCTGCAACAGCATAATCTTTCAGAGCTTTCTTTCTGTTTTGTTTTGTTTTATTAGCTTAATAAATTCTCTGAAAACAGCCTTGTTGAAATTAATGTTTGAAATGTCGTATTTATAATTTTAGAAGGAGACATATATCTTTTGTGGGTGTAGGCATTGATCACACCATAAATAAATTAAAGGTTGAGTGCTTTAGATTGACATGTTTGAGTGATGAGCTTGTATGGGTGGACTACAGCTTTAACTTTTAACATTTCATTTCAGCCCATATGAGCAATGGTCTGTTTGCTTTGGACTGTTAATGTCTCTTGAAAGGATGTCCTTTTGTTAATCATTGGTTTAGGAGCAAAGGGTTGTTTGCCAAGGAGATACCTATAGATATTAACCCCTCAGGTTAGAAACACAATGATTGTCATTAACCAGGAGGGCATAGTTTAAAAGCCTTGCTGTTATCAAATGATGTGTGCAAGCCGTGGAAATTCAGGCAAGATGTCTCCATGAATGAATGTGCCCATTGGATGACTGGAAGATGAGGAATGTTATAGCTTCCTTTCCAGCCACAGTCCAGTACTCAACAATGAAATTGTTCTGAAATTACAGTAACAGGTACAGTTCATTGTTGTCAAGGTTTGGGGTATGAGATTCATGTAGCTACAACTGGGACTGCATGTGTCTGTTGTTGCCTTTTGTGGGTTTGTATCACCTGGACCATTTGCCTCTTTACAGAGAGAAAGAGAGAACCCTTATAATGTGCAATATTTTTGGATGCATCTGATCCTTGGAACGTTATGTCCAGGTTAAAGTGCAGCTGTTGGACTTGTGAACTAAGAGTGGCTCTCCATCAAGAGTGGAGTCATTCTTACAGATTCTGTAACCCTAAACATATATTAGAAGAATGGTCCGTGCTGAACCAGGGCTGTGATCCCAGAGAGTAGAGGACGATGGAGCTGGGAGCATAGCAGGGTAATGATTGGGAAACTGACATTCTGCTCTTGAACTAGCCGTGGTGCAGTGGAAACAAAGTAAAATAAGGTTAACTAAATAACTTCTCTCCTTGCTTACTGAGTAAATAAATTCTGATGTGAATACCAAATGGGCAGTTTTAGGCTTGTGGAAAGAATGTTGTATGCGTAAGTGCTGTTGAGTCACAACCAACTTATGACAACCCAGCAAGGGGCTTTCAAGGCAAGTGAGAGGCACAGGTGGGTTGCCATGGCCTGCCTCTGAAGAGCCTTCCTTGGTGGTCCCCCATCCAAGTATCAGTGCTGCTTAGCTTTTGAGGAGACATGCTGCCTTCCCTGGCTGTAAAGTATGTTAGCCGTCCTGATTTTAAGACAGGGAAGTGTTTGTTGTGAGGTTTGTCGGATCTGTCAGTTATGAAAATGGAAAGGACAGGTATCATACTACTGTTGTAAGGATAAATCATACAAGGATGTTAACGTATTCCATTACGTTCAAGGTACTTGGTATATCCAAAGAGACCTGTATGCGCACCAGGACTTCCCGAGTTGCTTTTCTGACTACAGCTCAGCATCATGCCTTTGGAAACAGGGCCCTGGCAAAGGGAGTCAGGAAGAAAACAGATATGCTTTACTGGGGCCCATAGGCTCACAAGACCATTATCACAGCACAGTCTGTTTATGTGGTTTCAGGAATAATAGGCATTTTTTTCCTTATTTGTCTGTTTGTATAAGGCAGAGGCATGTTTTGTAGAGAAGGGTACGTTGCAAATCCGTATGGAGCTCCAAGAAATATTGTTTGGGTGCTGCTGGGTTGTCACAGAAGTGTCACAGAGTAATGCACAGGGAAGCTTTACTTTTGATGCTGCACCTGGAAAGTCAAGACACTAACAGTAATCTAGAGAT
The DNA here is from genome assembly GCF_001447785.1 of Gekko japonicus. Taxonomy (NCBI): domain Eukaryota; kingdom Metazoa; phylum Chordata; class Lepidosauria; order Squamata; family Gekkonidae; genus Gekko; species Gekko japonicus. The sequence continues at coordinate 302,496 of NW_015161410.1, forward strand.
ATTCTGTGGGGGGGCACAGTATTAATCCTAGAGATGCTTCCAACATTCTGTACTCCTTCAGAGAGTTAAACTTCAGCAGCCTGGAGATCCACTGTCAAAGTGAGGCAATCCTCACAGTTGCCAAATTCTGCTCAGGTGACTCCTTTTCTGTCCTCTTTCACTCCGCCGTTACTTACACGGCCTGCTGCTCATTATATAATTTGGAACCCTGACGATGGTACTGTTTAGACTATTTGTCATGAAAGGACCCCAAAAAGTCACTGTGAGCTGACTTTCCCCACATCAATGGCAAACCTAGTGAATACACCATGTATCCATACTATCATGCTTTTTTCTCCCATGTGACTCAAATGTATGATGTCCATGGTAACAGGAACCACAGATTCATAGTTCCCATGAGGCACCAATTGCTGCACAGGTTGAAGGATCACTGTAAACAGGAAAAATGAGACCAGCAGAATCTTCTGCACTCATTTGACATTGTATGTCAGTGTCTTCATGTTGATAGTTCTCAGGTAAGTATTCTCCCCCCCCCCCCCCAGGGGGCAGCAGTAAACCTTTGGCTGTGCAGTAACATTTCAGTAACTGATGATGAGCATTTCACTGCAGTTAACTTTTATAACCTTCATGCAAGGGAGTGCAAGAAAATACTGCAGATCGTAAAATAAAATGCATTGGGAAGCTCCTACACTAGGAGAACATTTGTACCAAGATTTGGGGGGAACATTTTAGAAAGTTTCTTTGTGGGGGAAATAGTTGCCCTGTATACACAGTCCCTCAGTGTGTTGAGTCAGTGCATGGAAAGAGGAAGCAGGTATGGGCATGTTGGTCCCACCTTCATGCAGTTGCCAGCGCATGAGCATGATGTCAGTGCATGGATGAAGTCTACATCTGTATGCTTCTTCCACATGTTTGATCACTTTTGAAAAGCAGTGTTCCCCATCAGAGATGTGTGGATACTATGCTCACAAGTCAGCAGTTTCACATAAGCAGTGTGGAGCCTATGCACTAGTACCCATTCCTCCTCTGTACATGTTGGCTGCAGCACAATTGGAACATGTATGGAAACTTGTACCAGCAAGAAAAGCTCTTAAAGAAAAGAAAAATTAATCCATTGTGCATAGACTGCAAGTTACTGCTTTATAACATGAGTATGGTTCATAATCTATTAATTTCAATTTTTATACCACTCAATTCCCTGTAAACAAGACTCAGGGCAGTGTACAACGACCTGGTCCTTTTAACTGGAAATTCCAGGGATAGAATCTGGGAGATTCTGCATGCCAAGCAGAGGCTCTACCACTGAGCCACAGCCCCTCCCAGATACTTTCTCTGCCTTCTACTGTTACCTGAAGCTTCTCTATTAGAGGAAGGATTCCTAAAAAAGTCTACAAGATCATTTCAAACTTGGAAAAGTGAAAGCCATTCACAAAACACGATACAGAATGCTTACAGATCTGATGTTCATACAAAATTGGCTATAGTTTGAAAAAGAGTAAGGAACGGTCAATGTTTGACTTTTTTTGGTCGTGCTTCCTAGCTGCCATTTTTTAATATTTTATTTACTTAGAAAACATACCTGCTGCCTCTCCAGAGACCTGCTTTTGAAATATTGAATATATGTGCAGGAGCATGTCATAGATATAATGCAATAAATGAATGCTAAATGTCTCAAATCTCAACCGTAGAATATAGCCGTCAGAAATCCAGTGCAAGAATCCAGACACCGCTGTAAATACTCCTAATTTTTCATGCATATAACATAATTTGGAAATGTGCATCTTATGCATAAATGGAATTTTGAATCCATAATATAGTAATGCAAAAATTAGATGTTGATATGACATGGGAAATCAGTGGTCCACTTTAGCCCAATATCACCATCTAGTAGCAGAAGTTTAAGAAGCCTTACTTTCTCACTTCTGTGTATTTGCAGAGCAAATTGACCAGTTATTCCTGTCATAGCTTCATGCATAGCTTAATGAGTATGAGCTGTATGCAGAAAGCCCTACTTTGGCTCTCATGTTTCTCCAGTGAAATGGTCTTGGGTAGAAGGGCTGAAAAGGACCCCTACCTTAGAATTTAGACTGGAAAACTCAATTTCCCTTAATCATATGTTCTTATATATTAAAAGTCAAACATTAGTCCTTTGCAGAGTTCTGGATGAGAGAGCAAAGCAAGATTGATGCAAGTTTTTGTTGTTGTTGTTCAGGGTATGATAATGAGGCTCGTAATTAGCAACCCAATTATACTTTGAGATATGGAAGTTGTGTATCTCTTTTTTTCTCATTTCCCTGTAGTTGCCATGAATTGGCTAACTCTCACCGGATGTAGGCGCTTCCCTTGATGAATAGACAAAGGCTAGTCTGTGTACCTGGGCAATTGGTCTTATGAAGCAGCAGTTGATCAGTTGAATGTGGTGCAAATTCATTGAAAACTATATTCTTTCAGAACTTCTTTGAGACCGATCTGCTCAATTTTAAGTTGGGTTCTGTCATTCCTATTAGCCTGAACAGTGATTTAATAATGAGCCTGGCCTTTACGATTCTGAAAATGCATGCATGTAATCTGTGGGGAAGTGTTTGCTTTATGGTGCTTTTGGTAGAAAGGTTTAAAAAGAAACTTTTGCAGTATCATTTCTATGTTCCATGCAGAATTAAATCCTAATACACCATAATTAAATGTGCAAATCAGATTTCAAGGTCTGAAGTAATATCACGTATTGTTTAATTTACTCAGCAGAGGTTATTCCTGGGGAAACATACATCAACAAGAAAAATGCTGGCATATTAATTCTTATAGATAATGAGATCTGCAGGGAAGTTTTAACCTTAGGGAGGATCCATTTTCTTAACCTTTGTGCATCCATGTTCTCTTCAGAGATTTTATATCATGATGCAATATAAGGCCTTCTTGTCACTAAAACATGACAAAAATCACCTGAAGATTTCCCCCCTGCAATGTAGGATATATATATATATATATGCCTATTCCCCACCCCCTTCCACATTAAAACTAAGGGGGGGATATTATGAAAAGAGTTGACAGAGTGGATCTTCTGCTTTCCTTTCTGCAAGCAGTCTTGCTGTAGTTTAAGGTACATCTCAGCAGAATAATGAGCCAGGCATGAATAGTTTCCCTGAGCCTATTTTTTTTTAAAAAAAATTAAATTGCTGGATAACCTTGAGCCACTCACACTCAGGATACTTCATAGGATTGTCATGAGGTTAAATTGGAGAATGTTTATAGCTGTTTTAAGTCCCCATTAGGGAAGAAGAAAAAGAGTTGGTTTTATACCACACCCTTCACTACCCGAAGGAGTCTCAGAGTGACTTACAATCTCCTTCCCTTCCTCTCCCCACAACAGACACCCTGCGAGGCAGCTGGGGCCGAGAGAGCTCCGAGAGAGCCGTGGCCGACCCAAGGCCACCCAGCTGGTTTTATGAGGCTTCATGAGTCCGCTGCTCTTAACCACTGCACCAAGCTGGGAGCAACTTGGGGAATTAAATGAATAAAGTGATGGAATAAGTCTCAGTTGCTGCAGTGGTCAAGAGCGGCGGACGCTAATCTGGAGATCTGGGTTTGATTCCCCACTCCTACATATGAAGCCTACTGGGTGACCTTGTGCCAGCCACAGCCCTCCCAGAACCCTCCCAGCCCCACCCACCCCACAGGGCATCCGCTGCAGGGAGGGGAAGGAAATGGGATTCGTAAGCCTGAGCCTATTCAGCTGGATATGGAGGAGGAGTTCACAGGAGGAGTTGGCAGTGGATCTTTCCTTGTCTCCTGCTTCCCCAAGCAGCCTGCCGTTTGATTCAAAAGTTCCCTCTGAGGATTGGATAAACCTCATAAACCAAATGCATGATAGTACTGGAAGCTGTACTGACTATGGGGAATGAGGTAAAATTGCTTCCTTCTTCCCTTTTCCATTAGCCACTTTCTTTAGTAGAGGGAGGGGCAAGAAAATGGCTTCACATATTCCCCTTCATTGCTTAGGATTGCCAAATGGGGGCGGGTGGCGGGGAAACCCCCACTTTGGAGGCCCGATTTATGCCGCGGTGGAATCGGGCCCTGGGGGTAACTCCGCCCCCCAACGCTGCGTCACCAGAGGTGACGCAGCCACATTGCTGATGTTGGGGGCGTGGCTGAGCTTGTCGGGGGGGGAAACCATATGGTTTTCCCCCCAACGAGCTCGGCCACGCCCCCAATGTCAGCAACGTCGCACGTCACTTCCGGTGACGTGGTGGCGGCGCGCGCACATATGGAGCCTGCTCCCGGACTTGTCGGAGCCTCCCCCGCTGGTGAGTTTGCCAGACTTGGCAACCCTATCATTGCTGCAGGCCTCACACTGTCATGCATTTTGTTCTTAGGGGTCTTCTTGCTCCTCTGAAAGGAATTTCAGAGCTAGGGTTGCCAGATCTCTCCTGGCCACTGGTGGTGGATAGGGTGTTAGGGTTGTCAGCTCCAGATTCATGGAGATTTGGGGGTGGATCCTGGGGAGGACAGTGACCTCAGTGGGGTACAATGCCATATAGTCCACCCACTAAAGCAGCCATTTTCTCCAGGGGAGCTGCTCTCCATAGTCTGGAGATGAGCTGTAATTTGGGGGATCCCCAGGTCCCACCTGGAGGCTCGCATCCCTATCAGACACCAAGCCACTGGGGGAGAGGGGACCTGAGGAAAAAGCCACCATTGGGTTTAATGAGGCACACTCCTGGGCAAGTGTATGTAGGATTCCAGCCCTGAAGATATGAAACTGCCTTATATTGAGTCCGATCACTGGTCTATCCATCCCAGAATAGAAACCAATACCAAATCTGAATTCAGCTTGTTAAAAGAACTCTATTATTACCCAGTGGGTAGAAACAAAATTGGGTTCTTTTATACTAGCACTGGACTCTCTTTCTCTGTCTCCCTCTGTCCTCAGTTACTTTCTGGCTGAGGTGATAAAAGCATGGAAAGGGAAGCAGAAAAAGTAACAAAAGCCAGCTGCTTTTGAAATGCAGAAAAGCTTCTGCTAAAAATGAAAGTAAAAATAGGCTGCGTATTCTGAGCACAGATGCAATGCAGCAAATTCCTTTGCTTTAAAAAGTACTCACTAGGATGAAAACCATCCTTGTCATTGGTGGCCTAGTGAGAACTTTTGAGGAACTCTGGGAAAACTTAGCCCCAGACATATGGAAGTAGAGCAGGGTCAGTGATCACAACTATAGCAAGTCGGTCTTAAGGCTGTGCCAAAAGGAAAAGACTATACAATTGACTCTTTTACAAAAATCTCTTGAAGAAGAGGATTAACTCTTCTATAGGAAATATTTGGAGTGGGTGGATACTATAGATGGATGAAAAGTACTCATTCAGAATGAGGGAAAGTAGCATTTCCCTCTGAAACTTGGCAAAGCCTTCACTATGAATTGGCTTCAGGAAAGTGTCATGTAGCCAAACCTGGCTACAAGCTGTTGTGACATCATCCCATTTAGCATGTTGTGCCTGACTGGCCCATACCAGTTGAGAGAAGGAGGTGAGCAGAAGAGGCAAAAATTGAAAAATTGAGAGAACTGCAGCAAACAACTGTGGGGGGGGGGGAAGTACTGTCAAGGAACATTTGGGGCACATCTCTCATTTCCATTGCTCATAGGCGCCCCTTTCCAGGAGAGCACCCACATTTTAAACAGTAAGAAAACCATGGTAACCAAATGTACGATGTTGTTGGCTTTGACATGTCAAAGTGTTGTGTTTAACAAAAGGAGCTAATGGCACCGTTCAAATGGACCCTTCTCATCACACGGCTGCTTGCAGCTCAATCAATCCCTTATTATTATTATCAGAGTTATTCAGGCAGAGGCCGTCGTGCTAGCATTTCTCATAATCAGCCCTTGAGCCAGATGTAATTTGCAATTTGTAGTATTGTATTTTGAAACAATAATGCATTAAAATCTACAGAGCAGGGAATTAGAAGTATGGTAGTCAAGAGGACACATTTACAGAGCAGCTCCTGCCTGGAATGCTCCCTCTCAAAGGCTCGTATAAGTGGACACTGCTGATTTTAACAGAGGGGTGTAATGCAATTTTATTAGTAGCTCAATCGATTTGTGCTTTTTTGCCATCCTTGTCATCTTGCAGGGTTTATAATGGTACGGCAGGGGGCTGGGCTTTTTTGTAAAAAAATTGCCAATATTATGCATGACTTTTACACGCCAAACATTCATTCACAAGGGGTGGGAGGGATTTTTGTGCAGCTTAAGTAAGACGATTTGCAGCTGATGCCACAGCCAATAGAACTGCCTTCAATAAATGTCTAAATGTCATCCTCATTTCCATCATTTAGAGGTATAAGTGTCGAGAAACTTGTAACACAAACATTTCTGATGTTCCCCATTCTTCTGACCCTCTTAAGAATTGCTGGAAAATGTCATCCATTTATGACATTTCTATAATAACACATGGACAACACAGTACACTTGTGTATTCCTGGGTAAATGCTACATGAATAACATGTGATTTAGAGGCTAAAATTGACTCCCAAGGCTGTTTCCTCCACTTCTTATTTACAGCAGTTTTAACATCCTCTGTAAAACTTCTAAGTCTTCAGTTAACTAACAAAGCACTGCAGCCTTGATTAGATAATGCTAACTGGAGGGAGAGCATTTCTGAGTGCATTAAGCAACAGTAATGTAAGGATATGTTGGCCATTAAGAGTGTGTATTACCCATTAAAGGCTGGTTTAGCTTGTTAAGATCGCCAAGCTGTTGTGTTTTGTTTTTAAAGGAAAAATGTCTGTAGCTGAGTTGTGTCTGTGTATCAAATCTGATGCTAACCTGGACTCTTTCATAGCCATAGCTACTAAAATTAGTAGACCTAGTTTTGGAGGTGGGCTTGAAAGCTGTAGACAAACTATTGCTCTTTCTGATCAATATCTGCTGGGTTTTTCAGTGTCACCATTAAACTTTGGTGTTCTTTTTTCTGCAGTTGCTGTAATCATGGCTGATTACTGAGACACTCATGTCTCAATGGCAGTTTTTCTGTTCCTAATATGCCTCCTTGATTTAGGCATAGATGGTTCAACCTACTATTTATCATATTATAGTTCGTCTCCTTTCATGAAATTTGGATAATCCTGCAGCATAACTGAATGAATTAATCATAGGCATGGTGACAAATCAGATTTCTGCTCCTGGGCTCCAAACATCTTTATAGTGAACAACACCTTTCAACTATCCTCGTTCAGGTATGGTTCTGACACAGTAGTCTAAGAAATTAAGAGTCATGTCTCTGAAAGAACATGAATATATATTTGTCTCTTTCACTGGCTAAATGTGCTTTATAGTAATGAAAACAGCAGCAATATTTCAGCTTCAGTTCTGATGTTTGCAAAATCCATTCCAACCTTTACTGTATTTATATAGAACTGTGACGAGGTGGGGAGTGAAAGAAAATGGACAGAGAGAGTGTTCAGCAGCAGTACTGATTTACAAGGATGTCCTTCTAACCTTTGAAAATATTTATTAGCAGAGAATGTGGCACAAATATTTTATAAATAATTGATGAAAGATTGTCAAATGAACTCAGTGGGTTGGATCCTATAGATATGTTTTGCTAATGGTGGTAATTGCCTTTTGTGGGAGGAACGTTCCCCTGACGCAAGACATTTGGAGGAGTCTTACACCAGGAGAAGGCTTCTTCTGCTTGAGGAAACCACCTCTGCTAGCAGTAAAACAGATCCAAGGAAGGCAGGGGCCATTGCTAAGTGGTAGAGCATCTGCTTAGCATGCAAGTCCTGGATTCAATCCCCAGCATCTCCAGTTAAAAGGATCAGATAGTAGGTGATGTGAAAGACCTCTTCCTAAGACCTTGGAGAGTCAATGTCAGTCTGTGTAGATCTGAGATCCCCAAAGTGGTACTTGTGGGTGCCACACACCCGCCAATACCTTTCCTGGTGACCACCACGTGTTTTTAGAAAGTGGGCATGGTCTTTTGCCCAGCAAGGCTTCTGATTGGCCATTGGAGAGTTGATTGGTTGTTCTTTTGCAGCAGCTGACGCCACAGCACAAAGATCTTCACTGTGTGATTGAAAGTAAGCTGCAGCAGCAGACATTTTATCTATTTATTTATCTTTGAATTTATATCCCGCCCTACCCCGAAGGCTCAGGGCGGCTAACAAGAGGCACAAAGTGCCAAGATTAAAACAAATAAAATCAACATAGCATAAAACAATAAAATACAATAACAAAATATCAGTGCTCCATTTGCCACAAGATGGGGTAGATCTTAATCCCAATGGTAGCATTCCCATAGTCTGTCATCCCTTCTCCTGCCAGGGTCACCTTGCACCCCAAAGGAACCAGATAGTGGTGGTGATGGTGCAGTGGTGCATAGATAGCAATGATGGAGTAGTGGTGGCGGCAGCTCCTACTCAAAAGCCTGGTGGAAGAGCTCCGTCTTGCAGGCCCTGCGGAACTGAGAAAGATCCTGCAGGGCCTGGATCTCCTCCAGCAGGGATGACATGCTACTGGCCAGTGCGTTAGGCGGTCAGTACACCAACCAGATTGCCAAACTCTCATCAGCCTCCAGCATCAAACCGACACATTCAATGCCCGCGATCTCCGCCGATGAAAGCACCCTGAAGGAATAAGCCTCCCGAATGAAGATAGCCACTCCTCCCCCTGCCCCCTAGTCCGTGACTGGTGGAGGACCGAAAACCCAGGTGGCGCAAGCTGGGCAAGAGCTACCATCTCTCCCTCCCGCGCCCAGGTCTCGGTCACACACGCCAGGTCAACAAGTTGTTCCTGTACAAAATCCCAAAGGATTGTAGTTTTGTTTTTAATAGACCTGGTGTTGAAGAGCACCAGTGACGGAAGGGGGTTCTCCATCCTGGCCCCACTGCCAGCCACCGTTGAGATGGGCCATAGACTGGAAGGCCGCCGAGCTGCTCTGTTTCTCTGCGTCCTTTATGACTGGCTCTGCTTCCTGTAGCAAACATTTTATGACAGCCCTTTTGTGGCTGTGCCCAACATGCCATGTTAGAATTACAAAGGTGCCCACAGGCTCAGAAATAAGAATATAAGAACATAAGAGAAGCCATGTTGGATCAGGCCAGTGACCCATCCAGTCCAACACTCAGTGTCACACATTGGCCAAAATCCAGGTGCCATCAAGAGGTCCACCAGTGGGGCCAGAACTCCAGAAGCCCTCCCACTTTTGCCCCTCAAGCCCCAGGAATACAGAGCATCACTGCCCCAGACATAACTGCCCAGGACCTCTGTTTGATACATTTATCAAATGTTGGGGACCCTTGGTGTAGACAATACTGACTTTGATGGGTCAATAATGTGAATTAATACAAAGTAGCATTATGTAAAGGCATTCTTGGACATTGCCCCAGAACATATAGAATTTCCTTCTTTTGGAGACTTATCATATTTCAAGCATCTTTCGGAAGGGCTGTTACACCTTTGGGTGATCTGGCTTTTTCGTAGCAGGGTTTAAATTGGTTTGTTAATGTAAGAGCTTAATAAAAGTCCTGCTGGATCAGAGTGTAACAAAATAAAGGAGAAGGGTTTGTTCCCCTTGCCATCATACACCAATTTTGCTTTAAAATAGATCCTACTTGTTTTACTTGCAAATGGGTGGAGTGGAACATATTAGATATTTCCACAATAGTGGTGCTTTAAAATATAATAAAGACATCAAAGGGTGCTCAGATCCTGAAGGGATATATAGGGCTAACATATTGTCTATAGATAAGGCCTGCTGAGTGTCCCTGCCAGCCAGGGCATGCTGTCACATTACCTCTTTCTCGGGCTGCCGGCAAGGCACTGAAGTGGGAGAGAGACTGTAACATGAGGCCAAACTTCAGCCTCAGTTCCTCGCCTTGCCTGATGATGTGTGCAAACACACCACTTGCCCCTACCTAGCAGACTCAGGCTGCAACACAGTCCCAGCAGGAGCTCATCCTGGTTAAGTTGAATCAGAAAGCCTTCTCATTATTGGTGTGATAGGACAGTGATGTGGAAACACTGTGCATGGAAACAGCAATTGATTTATCCTGCTTGACAGGAAGATCACGTAACTGTTATGTTTGGACACCTTCTCTGTCAGGCCCCTATCTGTTGAGTCACATTGCTGCTTGCTGCCTCCTGCTGTCCAGGGATATTAAACTAGACAGTGAGTTCAGGAATAATGGGCAGGTTGGAAAACTTTTGACTGTTCCTGAGTACTGAGAATAAGTCTGTTTGGATTTTGAGATATATTTTTTTGTGTGTGCATGGACATTGTTTGACTTGGATCTTGATTAGTAAAAATTTGGACAGCAGAAGGGCTAGTACAGAAAATTAGTCCAGCATAGTGGATGTCTAGGACTGACTCAGTGTCTTTAGGCTGTCTCTCAGCCTGAGGGTAGTTCTGATATGTGAGACACACTCTGCCTCCTTTAGTTGCAGTACCATGGATGGGTGACAGCCTGTTTTCCCCAAGAATGGTTGATGGAGTTCTTACAGAGTTTTCCTATCCATGCTTTCCTTCAGTTCATGTAGCTGAGGTCACACTAATCAAACTTTGCTTTTTGCAAGCTGCTTTGGAGGCCCATGATTTGCTGATAGTGCAGGGGATCTATTTAAAATAAATGATAACCAAGTAAGTGTAACTAAATAATTTAAGGATATAATAGTTGTATTGAATTGTATATGAATCATTGTCTTGTTTGCACAGCTTTCCTTGCTTCTTGTTAGTGCTACAGTTACAGGATTGTCTTGGGTCTTCTGACTCATATTTCCCTCCCCCCAGCTACCCTGCTTGGGACAGGTTCCCCCAATACAGCAGACACACAAATTATGCAAGCTTTTTTAAGGGAATGCTAAGTTGTATTTCATTACTGTCCCTTTTGTGAAGAAAGTGCATGCTAGGGTTTTCTGGGTCTTGAAACCCTTGGGAGTTACGACGATAAGCAGTTGCCAATCTGAAACAGGGCAGTTTTTTGGAGAGAGTTTTTTAGTAAACAGTGAGGGAGGCAATCCTGAGTGTTTTTTTTTTAAAAAGCACACATAGAAAAGGAGGGGAAAAAGCAGTTGCCTCAAGAGAGGATTAAAATGGGACTGATGAAGCAAAGATTTAAAAAAAGTGATATTAAATTTGGAAGCATTGTGAATTGTGTTCATATTCTAGACCGAGGTGTCAAACATGCGGCCCAGGGGCCGAGCAGGCCCTTGGAGGGCTTCTATCAGGCCCGCAGTGGAACTGGCTGTCTTCTGCTTCTTCTTCCAGTTCTGCTGCTGCTGCATCATCATAGTTTTGCAGTTTACAGATACACACCTGAACAGCATACTCAAGACTGCAGCAGCACAGGCATTTTGATGCAATGATTCAGAGCAAGAGGTGTCAGTTATCAGACACTGTTAAATAAACAAAATATTGCAATGTTTTAAGCATGTTTTTATTTTAAGTAAAAAAAAAACCAACCCTTTGTGTTTGTGTCCTTTATAAAGTTTTTATCTCTGCTACCTGGCATTACATTTTATGACACAGTTTTCTCGGTCCAACAAGGTCTCATTTATGTCAGATCTGGCCCTCATAACAAATGAATTTGACACTCCTGCTTTAAACCTATTTGAGAACAATCAATATATGCAGAAGAGCAGGATCATGTCCTTCTCCCCAAACCACCTCTACACATTGATTGGGTTTTCTGCACTGACCCTGTGTTTTTGAATTTGAGAACTGTGATTTGTTGCCATATTTCTTTGATTTGATTCATTTACTATGAAAAAAACTTTGGCGCAGCATGGAAGTTGGTATTACCTGTGTTTTAATAAGGCAGTTTCTATATCATTTTTGGCTCTATCTGAGGTCTGCAAGAATCTAACCTTACAGTATTCAGCCGTAAACCCTCAAACATCAAAACATTACCATAAAACCACATGTAGGACACACATACAAACACACACACAAAAGAGGACAAGACACCAGCTACTACTGAGCTGCTCAGATAGTGACCTTCTAGAATGGATGAAAATAGGGATTCTGACCCATGTTGGACATTATCATAGATTTATGTTTATTTACGAACTTTGTGCCCTGCTCTTTAAAAATATTCTCCAAAGCCATAATGAAATATGAAAAATATAAACCCATAAAAATGAATTGCAGTATCATGTAGCCAGAAACACAGCCTCCAAAACCCAACAGAAGCAAAGAGAAACCCAGACCAGCTTCTTCTTATAGAGATCTTCAACTATGGAGGAAGTAAGTCATATGGGAGAAATATTGGTAGTTTTCAATAGATAGAGTGTGGTTACAGTCCAGAAGAACTTCACATCTCCTTGTAGGGACTCTGTAACAACACCTATTGTGGGAACTGCATTTTGTAACTTTTTTAAATTTACGAATTATTGCAATGTATTGAGACCCAATACAATAGTGCTGCACTCGATTTGCCAGCAATTTTGGAAAATGCAACAGTGGCGACAGGATTGGAAAAGGTCAGTATACATTCCAATCCCAAAGAAGGGCAATGCCAAGGAATGTTCAAACTATCGCACAATTGCACTCATTTCACACGCTAATCTTACAAGATAGGCTTCAGCAGCACGTGGATAGAGAACTGCCAGAAGTACAAGGTGGGTTTCGAAGAGGTAGAGGAACTAAAGATCAAATTGCCAACATTTGCTGGATTATGGAGAAAACAAGAGTGTACCAGAAAAAGATCTACTTCTGCTTCATTGACTATGCTAAAGCCTTTGATTGTGTGGATCACAACAAACTATGGCAAGTCCTTAAAGAGATGGGATTTCCAGACCACCTCACATGTCTCTTGAGAAATTTGTATAAAGGTCAAGAAGTGACAGTTAGAACCAGATATGGAACAACTGATTGGTTTAGCATAGGAAAAGGAGTACAACAAGGATGTATATTGTCACCTTGCTTATTTAATTTATATGCAGAGTGCATCAATGTGAAATGCCAGCCTGGATGACTCAGAAGCCAGAATTAAGATTGCTGACGAAAACATCAACAACCTCAGATATGCAGATGATACCACTCTAATGGCAGAAAGTGAAGAGGACCTAAAGAGCCTCTTGCTTAGGGTAAAAGAGGAGAGTGCAAAGGTTGGCTTGAAACTCAACATCAAAAAAAACTAAGATCATGGCATCTGGCCCCATCACTCCTTGGCAAATAGAAGGAGAAGTTGTGGAAGCAGTGATAGACTTCATGTTCCTGGGATCCAAGATCACTGCAGATGGTGACTGCAGCCATGAAATTAAAAGATGCCTGCTCCTTGGGAGGAAAGCGATGGCAAACCTAGACAGCATAATAAAAAGTAGAGACATCACCCTGCCAACAAAAGTCCATATAGTCAAAGCAATGGTATTCTCAGTAGTACTGTATGGCTGTGAGAGTTGGATTATAAGGAAGGCCGAGTGCCGAAGAATAGATTCTTTTGAATTATGGTGCTGAAGAAGACTCTTGAGAGTCTCTTGGACTGCAAGGAGATCAAATCAGTCAATCCTAAAGGAAATCAACCCTGACTGTTCCCTGGAAGGCCAGGTACTGAAGCTGAAGCTCAAATACTTTGGCCACCAAATGAGAAGGGAGCACTCACTGGAGAAGACCCTGATGCTGGGAAAGATTGAAGGTCAAAGAAGAAGTGGACAGCAAAGGATGAGATGGTTAGACAGTGTTATCGAGGCAACGAACATGAAATTAAACATACTCCAGAGCATGACAGAAGATAGGAGGGCCTGGCATGATGTAGTCCATGGAGTCACGAAGAGTCGGACCTGACTGTGCAACTGAACAACAACAACATTAAGACCCAATTAGTTGATTTTTTTATAAATTATTTCTCTACAAGATTCAAATTGAAGAAATAATTCGAGATGAATCCAATTGCAGATGCCAATTTGTTGGATAGATAAAGCCCCGTTAGGTCCTATGTTGAATTTCTTCTTCTTCTCTCGGTTTATTTAGCTTATTTTTTGTTATAGCTTTTATATTACACTGTAAACTAAATTTTGTAAAATTTTCCTATTAATAAAGAGTTGTTTTTTAAAAAAACAAACAAACAACTACTGTGGGCAACTCCACTGAGAGAGGCTGAGATGAATCCAGCAGCTCGTTTTTTTCTCCTCTGCTGCAAGACACTCCCATAATCACCTTCTGGACCCCAAGACCAATGACAGCTGTGAACCCAGACAGAACAACCCTAAATAGTGAGCTTCTCACCTGGGAGTGTAACATCCTTCTTCTCCTGAACATTAGATTCTGACTCAAGTGCTTCAAGGTTGAAAGGTTCCATTGATTTTAATTATTTTTTAAAAAAAGATTAGCCACCTTTCTACCTTATAGGTTCTACCTTATAGGAACTCAAGGCAGCTTACAGTGAAAATAATAATAAAATACCATAAAATCCATAAAAACCACTAGTTAAAATCAATAATTTCAAACTGCCAGTAGGCAGAAGAAGTAATCAGATGCTGCCATGAATAAAATTGATGCACTACAAGGATAGTCCTGCTATAAAAACCTTCAGCTGAATTCTGGAAGTCTGTACCAATACACTTAAGTTGCCTGGCTCCTTGTTGCTATTTGGCTTGTGGACAGCTCCTCTGCGACTTCAGCAGCACATATTAGATCTGGCCCCTGTTGGAGCTACCTTTCCCCGCTGGACAGCTCCCCTGTTTAAGCTCTCTAGCCCCTGCCTCCTGGATGTCAGAAATATTGTACTAGAAGTAATGAGCCTCTTTACTCAACATCTATAGATTTAGTCTCCCGTAGACTTTTGGGCCTGGTAGTTAGAAGTGGCTGTAATGGGAACTAGAAGACATATTGGTAAAGCTTTCAAAAGAAAAGCATTTGAAGTTTTCTAATTGCTCTTTCAGAATACTTTATTGAAAATGAAAATATAGCGCAATTTCAAGACATTGTCTTCCAATGACCATCTTGTTCTGCTTGTATGAAGAAACATTATTGTACTTGTACTTAGACAATATTATCACAAAACACTGACTATTTTGTTAATGGTCCATTATAAAAACATGATGATAGTTACAAGATTTTGACCATTTGAAGAAGAAGAAGAAGAGAAGAGATTGGATTTATACCCCGCCCTTCACTTGGAGTCTCAGAGCGGCTTACAAACTCCTTTCCCTTCCCCTCTCCACAACAGACACCCTGTGAGGTGGGTGGGGCTGAGAGAACTCTGACACAAACTGCTCTTTTTCAAGGACAGCTGTGCCAGAGCTTGTGACTGACCCAAGGTCACATCCGCAGGTGCAAGTGGAGGAGTGGGGACTCAAACCCGGTTCTCCCAGATTAGAGTCCACACACTTAACCACTACACCAAACTGGCTAGTAGTCCACCAAGGGATGAGCTTTTCCACCTGTTTGGGCGTGTAAATGAGCTACTGCATGGTGCTGTGCACCTTTGTCCCTTAGGAAATAGCGCATAGCTAAATTGTACAGGTGAGCTTTTGATCGTCTATGAGGGGTAGAATTGTCCTGGTTTGAAATATCTTGCTGAAAGATAGTATGTGATAGTACAGGGCCTCTTTTTGTTGTACTGAAGTTTTATATCATTATATATGTTTCTTGGGCTCCTAGGCTGCTTTGATTTGAGTCCTGCTTTACAGGAGAAAAGCAAGAGAAATATTTTTAAAACCTGTGGAATACATTATGTGAAGAATTAGTGCTTACTTTTAAAAATAGCGATATTGCGGATTGCAGGGAAAACAAGACGCCTTGGATGCAGCAACCATTGACAGAAATTCCAGACACAGTTTGTTAATTTTTAATGGGAGTACTTTCTCTATTAGGGGGGAAATATGCTACTGAACTATCTCAATCAATTTTTGTGTGTTTTCATTAATCAGCTAACACATGCTTTTCCCGTTGCTCTTTATTTTAATGAAATCTGTGAATGATTTGCCAGACAGTCGTGATCTCATCAGTAACGTGTCAAAATGAAATCCATTTAGCGGATTACATGGAAATTATTTTTATTGTACCAGTTTATTATTTCAAAGCACTGTTGCTATTGCAAACTCACGTATTTGTTTAGACTAGCATTGTAATTGTAAACAGCACTTGTGGGTTTTTTCTGTTCAAAAACCAATAAGAACCTATTGAATTTCGGGGTTGCGGATTTTATGTTTAAATGTAAAGATTTGTTTCACTCATTCATTACAGCTGATAGCCAATCCATGATCTACTGAAGAACATTCTGCTTATACAAGTAGTTCTCAGGGTATACAAACTCATGAACTCATTGGACTTATTTCAACCTGTGATTTGTTTATCCATTTGAGGGGTGATTCAGAGGCTGAGAGAAATGGAAAGAATCAAGTATTCGCTTTCTGACAAGACTGGGCTCTCTGGAACCCTTACCCTTTTCATCTCAGTGTTCTTCTGGGCATTCTGTCATATGCATGGGGACCACAGACTGCCACTAAATTGGAGAGATGAAATTAACCAACAAGTATTTTGGTAATTATAGGAAGCTTTAATCAGCGGTCACATCTGTAACCCAAGTTGCAATTCTTGCATCAGAAAGCAGCGCTGCCATTAATGACGGTGCCATATCTTTTAATTATGAGGTTGATGGTAACAATTTACACATCTTGTAATCTGAGCTGAGCACAATTTTTTCCCCCCACCCAATATTTCCTAGCAGCTCAGAATTGTAACTGAACTGCCCCACAAGCCCCAGAACCATCGGGAACCATGGGAAATGTAGCTCAGCTCTACTGAAGATTTAATGGCATCCTGGTACTTCATTTGGAACTTCTCTGTACCCAAATTTAATTTAATGAGGGGACAGTCTCTAGCAATATGGAAACCTCTGTTAAGGGAGGTCTGAAGGTTAGGTTAGTTAACAAACTTTATGACATGCTTTACTTTTCACCAATAGTAAAGGGTACTCTGCTGAATTATTATTATTTGGGCACTGGGCAGTCATGTGTTGGTTGGGTGATTTCTTGTTTTTAATCTGATCTTTATGGTGGTCTTATTTTCAGCATTTTAGTCTTTTGTTGCTTATATCATTTGTAAATGGTGCTTTACTGTGCTTGTGTCAATTATTGACATTTTGCCTGCTTCCGTACCCAAGCCAGAACTTGTAACCTTGTTTTCCCAGCTTCTCTAGAGCTTCTCTAGACCACGGGATAGTATTGCCTTTCTTAAAGCATGCTTTTCTGCTGTTTTGAATTAATGCTTATGCCCCGTTCTGAAACTTTCATCTCTTTAAACATTCGACAAACTGCTTGCCTGTTCTTTTCAGAGAGTTATAAGGTGCCCAGTCATGAAAGAAGGCATTCTAGACTCTTCGTGAAGAGACAGTAGAGTAATTGATAATCTTACCATGTTGAATGATCTTGTCACCACTCAATTGTCACACACAGTGGCTGAGCAGAGGATTAAAACACCATCAGACTCTGGAGATTTCACAAGTATCTTGAGGCAGTCTTTGACCCTTTTTTTTGAGAATGGAAAAAGTTTATTTAACAACCTTGGAGGATCTGGGCAATTAGTGGAAAGGACTTCAGCCACTTTTCCTCATCATTTTCTCACACTTTTAGATAGGCAGGGTATTTTTAATTTGCAACCGTTATTTCAATCTGTCATAAAAGTAATTCTCTAAAAAATAGCTTTGGTTCCAATTATACAGGAAATGTAAGCAGTGTTCCCTTTTAACTGTGAGTAAATGCTGAGCCTATTTCCAGGGGAAAAGATGTCATCTTCTTCTAAGTCCCTGGAGAAAATTCTTGATAAAAATACCACAGCAAGTGTGATATTTGGTTTATAATGCTGTTTAGTAGTACTGATATTCACTAATGCTGAAAAATAAGAAGGGCAAAAATTACATTTTGAAGTACCTGGGGAGAAGTATATGTTTTATAGTTCCCTTGATACCTTTTGTGGATTAGTTACTTTTCCTGATGTGCAGCTGACTGTCTGTCAAATAGGTAGAAATGTTTAAAGTGTTTCCATTAAGGTGACTGTTGTGTTTCCATGCCACTTCCCTCCTCTGTTCAGTTGTCTCTGATCAGAAGTTATTAACCGGTACAGAAGTTTATTTCTGCCTTCAGCACAAAGCTTCTTCCAGTCAAGGAGTGAGATTGATTCGAAACTTCGATTTGATAGCGGCCTTTTGAGTTGTTGCCCTGTGAAATCAGCTGCCCTCTGCGACCAAACATTGTAGGCCATGTGCAGGCAGCGGCTTGGATCCGAATCCTTGTTTCTACTTGTGCAGTGACCTTTCAGTTGTGGAGGTGATCCTCCACTGCACAATGCTTCCCCTGGTGGTAGGCACTTCCACTCATGCAAGACCATGTCTTTCAAGAGCTGAGAAATGCCCAGTGGACGAGGAGTGTGTTCTGCAGTGGATGCAGAGGGACAGGTAGGAACAAAGATTAAGATCCAAGGCTGTACAAATAGTTCACTTAAACTTGCTTTTAAAGTGTAGATGATGTGGTTCTTCCAGTGTTGTTCTGAGGTCTTTATAAGATGGAAGGCTCCATTGGGCATTCAGTAATTTGGCATGTGCTTTAAAAGGTGCTGCCCAGAGCTCTTGATTGGAAGTGACTTGGGAAGTGCCAGTGAGGGAGGGAGGAAAAGGCTTGGGGGTTTGCAAAAAACTGAAATCAAAATGGAGGTCCCTGGGTTGCTAAATTTGACAATTCCTATTTCAGGCATACATTAACTAAAACATTTACCATGGTTTTTAATGGTTCTGTCGTGTGTATCAGAGTATTTACTAATTTTTAATGAATTTATCATATAATATTTTCTGCATTGTGCATTGAGTCCTCTCATGCGCCTGGGTGCCTGATGAAAAGTCTTTCTTGAACAGTTGCTTTCAGAAGGAAGAAGTTGACTGCTTTGTAAATATTATTATCTGCTCATATACTCTTTCCTGAAAAGTGTGCCTTGACCATTAAAGAGTGAGAGATGAATGTACTTTACCTTGAAAGGTTTTTGTTCATATGCAAATATGCATAGTTTAATGTATGGATTAACCCCTTTGCCAATTTTGCTTGAACCGTCTGACTCCAGCTTCATTGTAAGGCTTTTAATATGTGATTCTGCAGAGCAAATATGACCACAAGTGGCAACTTGTCATCATTTTCCATTAAGAATTGATAAAGACTTATTTGTTTCATAAAGAAGGGAGACTGTGGTTTGTTTTTAATATTCTGTGGTGGTTATACATTCAGATCCTAAATAAAACACACAGAGACTGACCAATTGCCCGTGGAATTTGTACTGGTGACTAATTGGCCAAGATTCTTTGTTCTTTGTTTTGTATGGAAAGGTGATCTAAATGTTTCAAAACAATACTATTTATTTATTTATTTATTTATTTTTATTTAAAATATTTTATGCCACCTTTCCACCAGTCAGGGTCCACAGTGCAGTGAACATAGATGACATTAAAACTTTTAAACAATTAAAAACAGTTAAAACATAAAGTTCAATTAAAAACACATCATCTTTTTTTGTGCATGATTTCTGCAAGTTTGATAAAATTGGTTACCCCAGGCAGAAAGTTTACTCTGAGGTAAAATTAGTGCCCATATCAACTCGGAGATCCAAATAAACTCAAATTCTACTCAGACTATACATTTCAGGCATTCAGCTCTTTAGCTACATGTGTAGTGTTACCAGCTCTAACGCACCTGCCAGTTTTGGGTACCACTAGCACCAAACCCCAGTTGTGCCATGTAGGCAACTGTGTAGCAAGATGATAATCCAGAAGTGTGTCTGGACACACACTTTTCCAGAAAAAATTCTGGTTGCTGAAGTCTTTATTCCAAGTATATTTTTGGAATGATATTGAGAAGACACTATGGGCTGGATCCTGTTATTTTTTTACAGCTAAACTGGGTACTCCAATTCCTTTTTGCCAAGATCTTCCTATAACAGAGGAAGCCATTTTCTTTCAGAAGTGTTTCTCCATTGGGCAAAGACTTGGCATAAGGGAAGCAACTTAACAGAAAGCATGATCTCAGCCTGTTACATGGAGCCAGTGTTCCCTCTAAGCTGAGTTAGTGTGAGCTAGCTCACAGTTTTTAGCCTTCGGCTCACACATTGTTGTCTTAGCTCAGGAAGGATGGCTCCAGAGCAAACTAATTTATGCAGTAGCCAAATCACTCGCTCACAACTTTAATGCCAGTAGCTCACAAAGTAGAATTTTTGCTCACAAGACTCAACAGCTTAGAGGGAACATTGCATGGAGCCACCTCACATTTGCCAGTTTTGATCCTGTGAGGTTGTCCGACAGACTTTTTTAAAGTGTTATGTGCTAGAAAGTCTTTGGTAAGAAACTTTCCCCAATTTTAAGCAACAAAAACATCGACTGTCAGCTGTGTCAGCACTATATGTAGTATTGGAGCAGATAAATGAGGGGAGGAGATAGGAAGAAGAATCTTATCAGCCAAAGAGCTGAAAGCCTTTTCATATCTGGCAAGAACCATATTGTAGGGGGGTTTTCCCCTGTGTTTTTTGTTTGGTTTTTTTGACCTTATATCCCTTTCCCCAAGGGATACAGTTCTGGATAAACCTAGTGCAGAGCACCAGTTAAAATAAGGTATTCCACCCTTCTCTTTGACAAGGGGTCTTTATTGAGTCTGGGAGCACTATTGGAGTTCTGAGAAGAGGTAGAACACGTAGTGGATGCCACCAAGAAGGGGATGCAAGTGAAGTACAGCCAGCCATAAAATGACTGCCATGGAGCCAGGTGCCAATCACATTTTGAGCTAAGTGTCCTCCTGTGATGGAGGTAGCTGTTTCCAAATAGGCGCTCCATGCAGACACAAATGTGATGTTGTGTGGACTCTTCTGAAGCACTGTTGAAATGAGAAAAAGCTTTTTTGCCTTGGAGAATATGGAGGTGGGAATCAGGAAACACATCAGCAGGAGCCATGAAACACATGAGTGCCACATTGGGGATGACTGCCTGATATTGTTGTGGCCGTAAGCAATTTTAATTGTATTTTGTCTATTGTCTATTGCATTTATACCTTACTCTTTTTTTCTGAAGAGCTCAGAGAAGCTTATAGATGGTTCGGAGTTGATCTCCCAACCAGGTAGCTTACATAACTTGAGTTACGTCATATGCCTTCAGACAGTTGGCTGGCAAAACAAAATCATGGTGTAACCAAAGCAGAAAATGCTATGACATAGAACAGAGTATTTAGCATTTTGCTTGGAGTGATCCACTGTTGTTGTAAAGCTTATATTGCTAGATGATGGATGTGAGCTTTCAGAGTAGTGTGTCATTATTCTTACAAAGAGAAAGACTAATCCTCAGTACATTATTTGTGAAAGTTACATTGCTGAGTCATTAAGCAAGAACCACAACACATGAGTTGTGCATTCATTTAAAAACAGAAATCTCAACAGGAGAGCTACTAGAAATGCAAGCATTTTCATAACACCAATCAATTTATTCCTTCGATAATTGCCTTGGTGTAGCACTCTGCCTCCCGCCCCCGTTTGTGTGGGTGTATCCTGAAAATGAGCACATGGTTTTCCAACGTAGAAAAAAAACCCTGCATAGTTTTTGTGCATCTTGACAAGTTAGAATTTTGTTTGTTTGTTTCATTATTAACAGGTTTGGCAAACATCGAAAAGATGACAAGGTTGAGAAAATAAAAGTGCAAGAAGCCGTTACTTCAGAGGAGGAAAGAATACGAATGAAGCAAGAGCAGGAGAGGTAGACTTCATTCAGTATTTTGCTTAAACCTTGGTAGAGTGTTTTTTTTGTGCTTTATGTTTTTAGCTAAAGAATTTTACATTCCACTGGAGTTTGTTTTTCGGTCAAATGACTCTGATATAAATGTATTTGTAGAGCTCCTTTAACTAATGGGAGGAAACAGAATTTATATTGGACATCAACAAAGATAATTTGACTATGTTCCGAGGCTGTTACAGCAACCAGGCATCTGCTTCACAATTGTGAGGGGTTTTTTTCCTTCTTCCTTACAGGGGCAAGTGGTGTAATAGCTACACCTGTTCTAGAATTGTCATGACACTTTAAAAAAACATTAATATTTATATGAAATTGGAATAAGTTATCCCCCCTCCCCGAAAACCTTTGACTCTCTACTTGTTGCTGCTAGTTGATTTTATACTGTGTTGTAAACTGAATTTCAACACTAGATCACTGGAAATAAATTTTGTCACTGGAGAATAACTTTTTCCCTGTTGTCATCTAGTGTTGTCTAGATTAAATGGCCAACTGTAAAAAATAATACTGAATACTTTTTGGCTGGGTTAATTTTTCTAAATTTTAGATTCGGAATTTCTTTGCATCTGGCAGCCATAGATCACTATTCCAAAGCATCAGCAGCCTCGCCTAGGGCTCTGTGGGCATTCTGACATGCCAAAGAGCCATCCAGCCAGCTCAGGCTTCCCCATTTACATTGTGTGGGGTGTAGAGCTGCGTGCATGGAGTAGACCAACATTGTGGTGTGTATGTGTTTGCATGTATGTTATCATGTGTGTCATAGACCTCTGGATCATGGTTCGTGGCTACAGTCATGCCTCCAGTAACTGGAATTTAGTTTTTTATTGTAATCGGTAAGACGTCAGTGTACATGTCTGAACATAGGTCTGCAGCCCAAATCTGTCCCCTCCAAAGTTCCGCCAGCTCATACTGAAGTCTATTAACTTAGGCCTCTTCGTGATGTAACAGTTGGTCTAAAATGCTGCCATTATATTCCACAACTGTTTATTAGAGTGAACTGTAATGCTAACAATGATGCTTATTAATAATTATAAAATTATTAATAGAAAATAGGTCACGGATTAATTACAGTGAGTTGCACTATTGATGTTAATGAGGCTACATCATTGTAGATTGCCTTTCAATTGCATGTGGGAAACACAATTGGAGCCTTTTCATTTGGTTCATTACACTACCTTCGATGACTAATACGTGTGAAGCTCTGTCAGCAAATCTATATTTATCTGCTCATTATGTTGTTAGTTTCAGTCAGAAAACTTGCAGTACTTGTTGCTAGATTTAAGCCAGGAGTTTTAAAATCATTTCAGTGCCAGTAGTTTCTTCAGCTGGGATCCAAAGAGGCTTGTGTGCAAACCACATTTGCTTATGCACAGGGGGATGGTTGCTGATTCCAGTGTCAACCTCTGGCATCTCATGGGTGCTTCTCCAAGGGGCCCCAACACTTGGAAAGGCTTCTCAGGGGATGAAGAGACTGTCACCATGATCAGGAAGCTGTAAAGTAGGACTGTCTCCTGACTAAATAAATCCTAATGGTATGAATTGTGGTTGACTAATCAGTCTGTTAAATTTTCAAGCATCTTCACTTGAATATCTTTTCTTTGTATTTTGATTATGCCCATTTGTTACAAAGCAGGAACTACTTTGAAGAGGACCTCTCTCCTACACTTTGGGGGATGCCTCTTCTAAATGGCCCTCATCAGTTATCATTTAGTCTTTTCTTTACATTCTGCCCACTTAACTATGGACAGTTTGAAAGGTTAAACTCTCTGATTAGTTAAACATGACAGCCCTGAAAAGCCCCAGAACTGTGATGCAATAAATGCAGGGCTGTTTTCTTTCTTCAGACTCGAAATATAGGTGGCTATCCCTCATTTGTGGCTGTTTAGGATCCTCTTAACAGAATCATGAGCCAATCATGGCCAGTTTCCCTAAGCTACCAATTAGACTCAGTGAAAGGGCTCACCGAAGGAATTGTCAGAGTGAGTCTTTTGTCTGCCCGACTCTCTACCAGCAGCCTGCTGTTTTGTTCCAGAAATCTTCTCTAAGGATTTGGAGAGTCCTGTGAACAAAACTTACAACATACTTTGAGTCCAGTAGCACCTTTCTGACCAGCAAAATTTGTAAGGTATAAGCTTCCATCAGTCAAAGCTCACTTTTTGTCACATACATCTGGTACCAGCCAAAGTGAGCTTTGACTCATGAAAGCTTATTCTCTGGGGAATTTTGTTGGTCAGTAAGGTGCTACTGGTCTCAAATTTTGCAGACTAACATGACTGCCTGCCTGAAACAAATACATATGACAGTGTAGAGTACTGCACCGACAAGGAACTGGATAAAATTGCTTCTCCTTGTGGCTTGCATCAGAAGAGGGAGAATGCAGTGATTTTACCCAATTCCCTCTCCTTTGCTGTGCCCTGTGGCTTGCGAGCCTGGGGAAGATCCGCACTGCCAGCTCCTTCCGCTGGATCCAACACATCACTCTGTATATGTCTGCTATGAGATAAAATTGAGAATACAATGATGAAAGTTTTTGAAAGAAGAGAACTCCATATTTTTTGAGTAGGGTTGCCAGCTCTGGGTTGGGGAATACCTGGAGATTTGGGGGGTAGAGCCTGAGGAGGCTGGGGTTTGGGGTGGGGAGAGACTTCGGTGGGGTATAATGTCATCGAGTCCACCTTCCAAAGCAGCTGTTTTCTCCAGATGAACTGATCTCTGTTTCCTGGAGATCAGTTGCAATAGCGGGAGATCTCCAGCTGCTACCTGGAGGTTGGCAGCCCTAGCTATGAGTGAAACTATTGATCCCAGAAGTAACCTAGGGAGCACTTTAAAAAAATAACTCGCTTTCTTGCTAACTTGCCGCTTTCTTGCCGTTGGATGCATGTTGATAATGCAAAAGAGGTGCTATGGAGAGTGAAAAGTTCCCTTATGATTTTTCAGCCTATTACTAACTGATTTGTTGTATTTGGTTTCCAGTTCTGAAAAGATAAATTGGGCTAATTGTACATCTGTCTTCATCTGTAAGGATGAATTCATATCCTCTTTGTAACCAAGCCCGTGTAAGGATCACCGCCTGATAACTGCTTCCCTATAGGCTAGCTGTACATTTCTTTTAGTGTGCTTATATTGTCATGAGAATACTATTCTGTCAAGGTTGAGATGGCCACACTTATGTGTGTTTTGATTGCTTGGTGGGGTAGCCTTTGATAGCTGGTGGCTGTATATGTTAACACATATACATATATACTGGGGGGGGGGACCCTGGACACTGTAATTTGTCTTTATTGTCTCCTTTTAATTGCTGTCATCAAGCATTTTACTGCTTGGGAGTAGAGAGCATGAAACAATATACTAAGCTTCCATATAACTATAGTGGGTAGGGAAAAAGTTATTGGGGATATAGAAAACGTTCGATCTAGAGAGCAGCTTTTGTAAAGACTCCTGCTGCTTTTCCTCATATGTTCTTATTGCCACAAGTCACTTAATCTCAGTTTTTCTTGCTCTTTGAATCACTAATGCTGGGCCCCCCAACCTTTCTGAGCCTGTGGGCACCCTCTGACCCAGGGTGGTTAACATAAGCACAAAATGCCGCTGTAACCACACAGAGGAAGCCCATGTGCAGGGGAGAAGAGGAGTGATTTTGAAAATATACCAGGAAAGATGACTGAGAAAGAGTAAAATCCACACTGTGGAGGCAGCTGCTGCTGAAACAATGTTATTTGAAGCTGCACAGCCAATCAAAAGCCCTGCTGAGCAAGAGCCTCATGTGGCCCCACCCACTTTTTAGAAAACACGTTGAGGACTCCCGCACTGTACTGTTAAAGATGAAATGCACGAGAGAGCCAGGTTGGGTATAATGAATTTAGTGTGTATAACGGAAACTCAGCAAAGCTCCTCAGGGGTCAGAGAACAAGTGGATGCTCCATTAAAAAATCAATCAGCCACAATTATATAAAATTATTTTGCCCTGACTGTATAATTTTAATAGTATTTTGCTTGCATTGTATTTTGCTTGAAGTCTGGAAAGTATTTTGTTCGTATTGATTAGAGGACAAGCAAATTAATGTCGCTTAATTTTTTCCATTGAGTGAATTGAACTGAGTAGAGACTGTCATTCTGTACAGCAGGGCTGCCTTATACAATGTAGCAGGATTCCCTCTGACTTTCCTAGTGCAATCTTGTAAGCCTCAGAAAATGAAATGATTTTCAAAGAAGGGGACTTCTGGGGATGCCCAAGTAGTCATTTCTGTGGCAAATGTGTTGGGTAACTGGAGTAATTATCTCACTCTTGTCCTGGAATCCTAAGTGCTGGTAGATGAATAGGTGATCAAACACTGAAAAGTAGTGTACTGTTTCTTAGGTGTAGTAACCATTTTATTACTGCTGTGGTATTAGACTTGGAAGGGTTTTTTATTTTTGTGTGTGTGTGTGTGTGTGTGTGTGTGTGTGTGTGTGTGTAATTTGGGGATAGGGAGCTGCGGTGGCTCAAGTGGTTAAGACGCTGAACTGCAGGCTGTGGAAGGTCGGTAGTTCAGCAGTTCGAGACCCGGGTGCCACATGACGGAGTGAGCTCCCGTCTCTAGTTCCAGCTCCTGCCAACCTAGCAGTTCGAAAGCAAGAAATTGCAAGTAGATAAATAGGTACCACTTCGGTGGGAAGGTAACAGCGTTCCATGCGCCTTGGTGTTTAGTCATGCCGGCCACATGACCACGGAAACGTCTTTGGATAGCGCTGGCTCTTCGGCTTTGAAACGGAGATGAGCACCGCAACCCTAGAGTTGGATTTGACTGGCTTTCGAGGAAGGGAACTTTTACCTTTACTTTAATTTGGGGGTTGGGTCAAGCATACCGCAAGGACTTTTACCCGCAGAACTCCACATTCATGAATATCTCCCACCCAGTTCTGTTCTTTGGGGTCCCCTCTTCACCAGGAGAAGGATTTCATGGGCATTTCAGGCAGCTGTGGTTGGGGAAAGCTGGAGAACCGTGTTTTGAGGGCAGAAGTCTTTTCATCTGCAGAAACTCTACACTGCACCCAGCCTTTATCTTAATTGTTACTTAGAAATTAGGAACATATTAACAATGTGGAATATGAATATGTAAATAAATAATGGTTTGGGAGAGGTAGCGGTGTGGGAAGAATGGAACAGGAACTAGAAAAAGAAGGTAGTCTACAGTGTTAAATAAGAACATACCCATCCCAGTTCAGAACATGTTTTTACCCATTCCTCCTGAGCAGTTATGCTCAGTTATGCAGTTATGGAGCTGCAGTGGCTCAAGTGGTTAAGACGCTGAACTGCAGGCTGTGGAAGGTCAGTAGTTCAGCGGTTCAAGACCCAGGTGCCGCAAGACAGGGTGAGCTCCTGTCTCTAGTTCCAGCTCCTGCCAACCTAGCAGTTCGAAAGCAAGAAATTGCAAGTAGATAAATAGGTACCACTTCGGTGGGAAGGTAACAGCGTTCCGTGCGCCTTGGTGTTTAGTCATGCCGGCCACATGACCACGGAAACGTTTTCGGACAGTGCTGGCTCTTCGGCTTTGAAATGGAGATGAGCACCGCAACCCTAGAGTCGGATTCGACTGGCTTTCGAGCAAGGGAACCTTTACCTTTACCTTACCTGAGCAGTTATGCAAAACCCCATTCAAGGACAGTGTCATGATATCCAATACAAATGTAACGGACTGAAGGATACTGCCGTTTCTCACTTTTCAAAAAACATGAGATTAGGCTTTCCTGTCATCTGATAAAGGCACTGAGTTCAGAGTGCATGGGTGGCACTGCCACAGGTGAGTTCTAGTTGGTCAGTAAAGCGCTTAGTGTCCTTTTCAGCTGTGCCTGAGTTCTTGCAGACGTTTTCCACACTAATTGGAGACATGCATTGGTATGAAATGGCCAAGTCTCTCCACATCAGTCAATTTCAGTGCCAATAGGACTCATCTCTCCTTAAAGAGTCATTGTTGGTGTTGCAGTCCTAACATAGCAGAGGCATGGCAGAGCTGAGCTGTCCCACTTGTCATCAGTGATTCCATGTGTCTTGTCCAGGGTTCTTCATGACACTTGCGTAACACATTGGGTGCGTTCAGACGGGGGGTTTACAACGGTTAGGGTGCCGATTCCAACCGGTGTACTTACGGGCGTTCAGACAGCGAACATCTGCCTCGCGTCCCTAACCGTTGTAAATCCTTTTAAACCGTTGCACTCTGCCACTAGGTCCGAAGTGGTGGTAAACAGAGTGCAACGGTGGCTTCCGATGAACCCTTCTGTCTGATCGCTCTCCTCCGTTGCACAGCCACTTCCGTCGGAAGCCTGAGGCTTCCAGCTTTCCCCGGCCATTTTTTTTAAAAAACTAAGCGATATGCGCTCAGGTGAAGGTTCACCCTGAGCGTTTGTTTTTTTTTTTAAAAAAAGCCCTACTTTACCGTCCCGGAGGAGTCCGGGACTACAGGGAGGCCAGGTTGGGCTTTAAACTTTAAAGGTAAGTGCTTACCTTTAAAGTTTAAATGTAAGGGGGGGTTGAGCATGCGCAAAAAATCGCCATTCTCTGAATGGCTGCCTGTGCGCAAGATCAAACTGCTTTAAAAAAAAAACCTCCGACGCCCGCAGCGTGTGAGCGGGCGTCCAACGGAGGGATTCACAAAATGGAGGTGTGATTGCCCCGTCTGAACACACCCATTGAGACACCATGCCAAAACCCAGTATTGTCGCTAACTGGAGAAAGAATCCTCCAAGTAGCAATCTTTTCTGGTTTGAATGCTGGAGAATTGTGACGTTAGTGAAACAGAATTGCTTCCGAAAGGGGGGGGGAATGTATGGATCTCATGCAATAAATGAACAATTATACACATCTGTTGTGTGCTATAAGCCGGCTTTGTGGAAAGGCCCAAAAGAAGAGATTTGAGAGGCACAAAAGCTTACACTCCCAACAACAAATCTAAACGTTTGTATAGACAGACACACATGCCATTTCTTTTTGACAGTACATACATTTTAATCAGTTGTTCTTTTCCCCCCCCCACAAGCAGCTTGCTAACTACTTGAATACTAATGCTGATTAGCACCAACATATCAAGTTGACCAGAGATGGCTTTAGAGTGAATGACATAACCTGCAGGGCAGCTAGATTTTAGACAACTGTTTTACTAATTTGTTGGTAATAATATTTAGAAATGCAGACTTTGTTGATTGACATAGGATAATGAGACTGGGAGGGGGTCTGCAGTTTCCAAAAATTAGAAAGAGCTGTAAAGCTTCTATTTAAGAGTCTGTTTTTTTGTAAACATTGTCATTTAATGTGTTCATTTTGCAAACATTATCATGGTTCAATGATGCTAAAATGGAAATAGTAACCTGTCCGTCATAGCTCCAGAACCAGGAGGGGGAGCTCCCAACATTATTTTGTGGGTCTCTGCAGAAAATCTTTCATCCCTTTAATTTCCTACCTTCAAGTGCAATGGAAGTAGAAACAGAAGCTTGTCAAATGGAATGTGTGCAGCAGCTCTTGGGATTGATAATAGTGGATGAAGTAAGAATATCCAGTCCCACTATCTATTGTTAGTTTATTTATGGAAAACATTTCTATGCCACTGTTCCCCCCAACATGGGGGCTCCAAGGTGGCTTACATCAAGCATTAAAACATTTCAACATTAAAAACAATTAAAATAAAGTATATATACAATAATCCAATAAAAACGTATAAACAGACATCACACCAAGAACCTGGGAGGAGGTCACAAGCAGTTAATGCGGGCATGCCAAACAGAACAAAAAGAGGTTTTTACCTACTGGCAGAAGACAGCTGTAGAGGGAGACGGATAAGTCTCAAAACATTTTGCACCACAACTGAGAAGGCCTTCCTCGGGTTGCCACCTTTCTTGTCTCGGGTGGCAGGGCACCAAAAGCAGGGCCTCCAAAGATGACCAGAGTGGATGTACAGTGCATTGCAGCAATCAAATCTAGATGTTACAAGGGCATGCACCAGAGTGGCAAGATCAACCCCTCCACTAGGAAGGGCCACAGCTGGCTCACCAGCCACAGCTAGTGAAAGGAACCCCTGATGTCCACCCCTGCCACATGCTTATCCAAAAGGAGGTCAGGGTCCAGGAGCACCCCCAAGCTACAAGTGTGCTATTTTAGGGGGACTGAAACTCCACCCAGAATAGAAGACATCCCAATTCTTGAGTCATACCTTACCCCCACCAGTACAACTCCGTTTTGTTGGGATTTTTTAAAGTTTGTTAGCCCTCATCCATTCCAAAAACTGCCTCCCAGCATTTGTTCCGTTTCCACATGTGATAAAGCATGAAAGAAAGTCATCTGAATATTAGTTTCAATTCAGCCCACATCTCCAGATGACCTCTCCCAGCAGCTTTACATAGAGGCTGAACAGCATGGGGGGGGGGCATATTAACACCATCTTGTACTTAAAAAGGCTTCATAAATGACAAGTCCGATGCTCTTTTCAGATCATTTGTAGTGTGATATTTTAAAAGAGCCACTTGGCTGTTGTAAGAAAAGTATGCTGAGAAACAAAACATTAGGCGTCATAAACTTACATCATCTGTTGGAAACTGACTGTAGACAAATATTGTAGCTCAGCCAGCAATCATAGGCATGCCTCCTCCATCCAGCCATTAGAACTCATGGCCGTGTAAATATTGAACACTAAATAGACAGAACTTACTGTTTCCCTAAAAAATTCCCTACAGGCATAAAATGAGTGCAAACTTTGGATAAAATGTGCTCTGATTTTCAGATGTATATGAAGATTGAGCTGCTATATGTATGTGTGAAGTACATATGCTGAGTCCAGAGCAAAATGGTTGTCAAATCCAATAGTAACAGGTCTCTGATTAAATTAGCAAATATATTTCTGTTGTGGACTTTGAAGGTATTAGGCCAAAATGATATGCCCTTTTTGTGTTACAAGTGTGTCTGTATGTGTGTGTGCCCATGCATATTTTCACACTAATTGAAATAACCTATTGATACCTTGTGGTGGGCCTAGTCAATTCTATATAATGGCAATGTCTTGTATTGTCTGTTTTCCCTGAGGGTGGAAGAGCCTGTGCCTCTTACAGATAATAAAGTCTTTCTTCATCTGCCTTTAGTGCCATTAAATCTACAAGCCTTTTTTCTGTAAAAAAAGTATACTCATGAATAGAAATGTTACAACAAGAACAGAAGTCTTGTGTTTTCCCTTCATCATGCATCATCCATTTTAATTAGAGGAAAGGGTAGTGCGCACAGTGACAAGAGTGTGGAATTAAAATCATTAATTGATGTCAAGCTGAAGAGAGGCTGCTAACATGAATTTAGTGACAGCAGGAAGGAAATTAACCTTATTACTTTATTTAGAGCATTAGTTTATTTAATTTTTTTTGCTGATGCAAATCCAAAGTGCTTTATTTATGACAATGGCAAAAGGACAAATAATTCATTAAAAATGTGAATATTCATTATTTCACAACCATGAATCTTTCAAGGCGTATGCTGTTTTAGAAACACCCTCTAAAGTTGGGAGACATGCTTTGATGTTTATTTTCAGGAGTAAATATTATATTTATATAAGACTCGATGGTATACCGATACTGTTTTTTGTAGTTGACTTTGTGCACTAAGAAAAGCCACACTATACAAAAAGTGTTTCAATCAGCACTTCTGCTTACTGGAAAATGGACAGTGAGGAGTATCAAGAAAAATACCTTTCTTCACATTTTCCATATAAATAGCATTGGAATAACTGATTAGCCTTGTCTCAGTGATAGTTTGGTCTAAATAAAAGTGGATGTTTAATGGGAAGCATACCCAACCCCGGTCCTGAAAGAATGAAAGTACCTCCCTTTCAGATAAATTGTGCCCTCTGAGGTCATGATAAAAGAATAGTGAGAGTGCTGTCTTCCAGCTTGGGCCATCTGGAGCTATTAAAATATCAGATGGAGTCAGGGTATGAACAGCAGGATGCTCTCCTGGTGTATTTCCAGAATTCCCAAGGAGACCATAATATTTTTACTGGGAAACCTACACTTTCATTCTCGTGAGCAAAATATTTTCATAGCTCTTGTACACTTGACAAAGAGACTCTGTTCACTGTAAATAACAGTCACTATTTTAGTTTAGTTTTAAGAGTTTCTGATAGGTATCAGAATTTTGATTTGATTATTGATTGGTATATTTTGCGAAACCTGCCCAATCCAGCACTCTTTGTGCATTAGCCATGGTGAAATAGTTGATAGTAGAAGAATAAAGATCTGTGCACTCTCAGTCTTCTAACTCATGTCCTTTTAAACTTCCAGTGGTCATGCACCTTACAGAATACCATAACTACTTTTATTTGTGTGTAGGATGTGTTAATTCAATGATATCATCATTCAAATCTACATCATGGACACTGAGTTGACAGCTATCTAATTTGATGTATTTACACCACAGTTTACATGTTGTAGTAACCACATTCCTTCACAAATACTGGGTGCAGGGAGCACTTTCAAGAACTGTTGACCTCCTTTAGAAGCCATAGGTTGCTATCTTCTGACTTCCAACATATTTGCTTAATCCAGTCATGCCCAATCACATACCATTTTGCCAAATCAGGGCTATAGGCAAGTTTACATAGAATCTTAAAAGTGTAGAACATCAAAGAAAAAGAGTGAATGAGTAGAAAGACAAAAATGCAAGAATTTGTCCAACAAGTTTAAAGGTTGTGTTCATTCATTCTCAGGATCCTTAGACGTTATCATGAGAACTTCAATGAGAATTTCAGTGATGAAAACCACTTTTTTCCTGAATGAAATTGTGCACACCTTACCAGTTTTCTGCTATGGGAGAATGTTGGGTATCTTTGTACAGAAAAGTTTCCATTCACACAAGGCAATGTTTGATCATTGCACCAGATTAGCTAAATGTTACACCACAGAATATGCCCCAGTGTCCAAGTGTTCTTCAGTAGACAAAATGCTTGTGGGAAAACATTTCCTGAACAGAGAAAGTACAAAACCTGCTCCAGCTGAGGATTCTTTAACTTCCACCAATGTATCTATTGATAAGCTGTTTCTTTATTGAAATAACATCTCACCTAAACACAGATGTCCAGGACTTATTGAGCAAAACAAACTATTCTGAAGTGTATATTTAAAGTTAGTTCATTATTTTTAATTTAAAATGCTTGTATCCCACTTCCACAAGGTGCAAGCACTTGATGCAGCCAACAATGCATTATTTAAGTATAAACTTTAAAATGTATTTAATAAGAGTATTTATGAATAAAACTGCAAGGAAATTCATAAAAGTCAATAGACTCTTTGTTTTTACTGAGCTTGCACAGCTGAGCAAAGAAACTAAGGACACCAAGAAGTGGGATGAAACAAGCTGCAAATTGCTTAAATGAAAATGGTATAGGAAT
Organism: Gekko japonicus; assembly: GCF_001447785.1. Lineage (NCBI taxonomy): Eukaryota > Metazoa > Chordata > Lepidosauria > Squamata > Gekkonidae > Gekko > Gekko japonicus. The sequence goes on from NW_015161410.1 coordinate 335,625, forward strand.
ATGGAGTGAATTGTTATTAAATTTACTGTTGTGATGTCCAGCAAGCGTGGTATGGACAGTCTTCTGAGATGTCCACTTGTGAGTTAGGTTCTCCATTACAGCCATCTGTAACTAACATATTCAGCATGGTCTACTCAGCTTTGTGTGTTCCCTGGCATCCCTTGTAGCATCTGAGGTAGCCTTCTTGAACACCCTCTCATTGTTTCCCTACTGCTAATGATTTTCCATTTTGTTGCTTCTGCCCACCTTGTTATGAAGAAGCAGTTCACAGTTGACCCTCAGAAGGAATGTCCGAGTTGGGTGAAAAACATGCTTTCCCAGATCAATTGAGTCTAACATAAAATTTCTTCTTTGACTCCTATCAAAGTGTGGCAGACAGAGCCCATGTTCTGCTTGAGTGACAAAGCAGGATGTGCTGGCTATCTGTCCATTCCAACTAAAGGCTGGTCTTTAAGTGGGTCTTTAGAAGGCTCAGCTTCCACTTCTTGTTCCAAGTCTGGTGAGACTCCAAGACCAAATCTCTAGTAATATAAACCCAGAGCTTCATAACATGGAGAGTACTCAGGGCAACTCCCCCAGCAGTCAGCATGGACACAATTTGACCTTTCTAATCTCAATGAATGAGGTGGCAGTTTTAATGGTGTTTTTAATAGCCTTTCTAATAAAGCCATGATTGAGACTGTTCATGCTGCTGAATTAAACAGAACTGGAAAACATTTCAAATTGTCCAGCTTACACTTCAGGAGTCCTAGCTAACAGCACTTAGAGTGTTTAATTCTTAAGGACACTAGCAATTATTTGAATAATTAGAAGTATAGCAGAAAGTGAAATCTCAACATGTGTCCTTGTACTGTCCATCAGGATTGTACTGTCCATCAGTCAAGCGGGAACAGGCATTTGTAAACCTCTTAAGCCCTGATCATTTGATCCTGCCTATACACTTTCCCACTGCAAAAATTATTAATGCTCAGAGTGCTTAACTACAGCAGGCACTGAAGCATGTTTTAAGAAAAGTCAAGGCTAGATCTGAAGAAGGAGGCTGCATTTAAGGAAGAAAAGTACAGCCTATAAATGCTTAGTCCACACTAATTATGTTCTTTCATAAGCCACTTCCTTACCGTGCCGCTAGAGAGTGATTATGAGTGAAAGTACTACAGCCACTAATTATTTGTTTTGTTATTTATTGAAATACTGTAGGCCACCTTGTCCCAAAGGCAGTTAGCATAAAACTGTGACACTGCATGAAAACAGAAACAACATCCATTACCTAAAGCAATCCACCCAGATCAAATAAAATGAGCAGACTAAGCCAACAGATGGCTGTCTTGAACCAGGTTGTTCTGTACCTTCGTCTGAAAATTGGCAGTTTCTACCTTCTAATGGCAATCCATTGTAGAGTACTGAAGCAATTGCTGGAGATATTCTAGAACAGGCCCTGTCCACTCACTGTATGGGACTGAAAATATCTCCAAGGCCACTGAGTATATACTCAGTGCACCTCTAAGCTGCTACTGTTGACTTCCTGTTGGTGTAGTCCAGCAAAGGAACTCTACTACAATGTTAAAGACAGAGGCCACATTTGAAAATATTTTTTAAAGTGGCAAAGTTTTTGTACAATTCAATGTAAGTCCCAGTGCATTTTCCAAAGATTCATCCTGTTCCCAATTTTTTTTAAAAAAAATGGAGAATCCATCTTTTCTCCAGTGTGATTCTAATTTCTGCCAATTTTAAAAATCTGAAACCAGTCTCTTGGCTTTTTTTCAAATTCAGATTTTAAAAAACACATTCTGAAATAATGCAGGTCACTTCCCAAGAACTTTGACCACACAATGTATCACTTCTCTCAATCAAAAGTATTGAAAGCAGTAAATATGGAAGTGCTAAGAAGTAATTTCATATCAATATGTTAACTGGGAAGAGTGAATAAGCTGATTCCTTCCTGCCTCAGCCGGGAGGGTAGGGTAGAAATCTAATAAATCAAATCAAATTGCATGTTCAGCTCATCCAATTGGAGCTTCACTGCTTAGTCCACAGCATCCATGTTTGACTACTCCTTGGGTACTTATATCCCAGCTGAACTTTAATTGATGTCATGTCTATACCCCCCAAAATAGCTTTCTATATTAGCTATGAGTCACTCCTGCACTTAAGGCTCCCACTGCTGGCTGTAACAGCTGGAACTCTAGGAATGTGTGGAGGCTTTTCCTGTGTCCTGCTTGTAGAGACAGGGCTGGGTGGCAGCCAGTGTATTGTTAGAAAGCCAAAGTCAAAACAAGAACTTAAAATATGAATATTTAACATTGAAGGTGCCTGGAGAAATGGGACAACGTTATGTCAAAAGTTCTATTTTCTTTTGGACTGACTTTAAAGCACAAGGCTTCTCAAAACAAAACAAAAAAAATCCAAACACTGCACACATGGCAAACCCTGAGTTGCCACTAAATACATATTTGGGAGCTAAAGCCGATAAGGGCTCTCTAATAAGTGTGTCTGCATTACAAATAGTTGCTAATATGTGTGACACATTCATGTTTCAGGTTTTCGTATGTGTACATAAAACATCTTGGGGTTCACCCAAATACGTCATGTGATGAAGCCCTTAGTTACTGAAAGGAAACCTCCACTGTTACTGTAGGATAATCTTCATTATTAAGCCTACAAGAGGACCAAAGGGCGACTTCCCCTTCCCTCCTTAGATTCTAGAAGTGATGCAAGACTGCTGTTTTGCAAAGGCCCGTCTCAAATGAAAAAGGGCTTGGAGATGAGTCTCACCTTTCTAAAGGTTGATATGAAGTTGCTGCAGAGTGGGCTGTGATGTTTGTTACAGTCTTATGATGGTTGTTTTTACAGCTTGTATTTAAGTTTTTAATGTATTTTAATATTGTGAGCCACCCTGAAATTTGCAATAGAACAGTGTATATATGTTTGCCTAAATAAATGCATTATTTGAAATAAATGACATATCTGGCATGACTAATTAAACTGAGATGCATGGTTGAAATATGCAGAGTTTTAAAAATATTAATTATAGGTAATATTCACCAAGATATTTATATAGTCTGTGAATGAGTGAAATTGTATCCTCACTGGTCAATGGGAAGTTTTCTATTGATTTAAACATGGTCAGCTGTTATACTTCAGACTTCTTTATAGAAAACATAAAGTCGGATTGCTTAAAGACATTAAATAGCCTGCGAGTGGATGAAAGGCAGAGTTAGATTAAGTATATGATAAAACCTCCACCATATGCTTTTAATGGTTACTGAGACCATTGAGTTGCAATGTGATAGCCTTCCATTGTGAAATGCATTATCATACAAATGGCAATCATTAATAATTACCACATGCAACTGAGTAGAAGCACTCCCAGCTTTGCTGGGGCCTCCTTGTGGCATGCCAGGAATGGTTTGAGTGACTGACACCATTTACACTGATGTCAATGTTACTTGTTTACATAAGGCAGCTTGAATGTCCAGACTAAGCATCTGGGTTAAAACAGCAGCATGGTATTCCAGTTTGGGCACTAATGTAGTGGCTAAGGCTCAGTTCAGCCATCCAGTTAACCAATTTGTTTGTGATGGACATGAACCTGCCAAATTGTTGGAGTTGTGCACCAGATCCATTCTCCTTTTCTGCAAGTAGCCGAGATTAAAGACTTAAATGTTCAATGAACCCCAGTTAGTCATGACATGCAAGTGTGGCACCATCAGAGGTCATTTCGGGGGGGATCGCAGTTCCCCCGGATGAGGTACGGGGGGCGGGGCACATGATGAAGCCCCGCCCCCTGCTTCCGGCCGCCCCGCTTCTGGCCCTCATTCAGCCAGGAGGAGGCAGGAGAAGAGGGAGGGTAAGTTGCTTCCTCCCTGTCTCTCCCCACCCCTGCCTGCCTGGGGCCAGGGAGGGCCTTCGCGGGGCTTCCTTGCACTCCCGCCGGCCTTGCAGGGCCACCGCCGGGCCCCTCATGGGGCTCGCCAGTGGAGCTGCAAGGCTGGCGCCGGTGGCCGGGACCGTTGGAGGCGGGGTGTGTGGCCTTATGACACACTTCTGGTGATGTCAGGGGGTGTGGCATATGCTAATGAGTTATGCTAATGAGTTCCCCTAGCTCTTTTTCTATGAAACGACCCCTGGGCACCATAATTAATTTAGTCGGATTTTTGTGACAGTAACCAGGACTAAACTGTAGCTAAGAATCTCAGTTACTGGCTTGTTTGTATTCAACCACCATTTTTTTTCTTGTATTCCTATAATGCCTTCTGGCCCCTGGAAAGATTATTCCTGAAGTTATAGGATCCACACAGAAGAACATCCATGAACATTATCACACAAAATTGAGGAGGAAGAAATGAGTTACACTGCTCTTGTTCCCTCTTTCACAAGTGTAGCTCCATTGAAGGGAGGAGACAATTTCATCTCCTTATCCCTTCAGCCCTCAAGCCTACACAGTTATTTTGCCAGCCTTGGGACTGATCCTTCTGAGGACTGGAAATGGCTTGCAAGAAAGGTAAATTCTGTTTGCATTCCATGCAACCATCGTTGGATACAAACCACTGGGTAAGAAACTATGCTCAGTTAAAGTGGTCGCATTCATATGTCATGATTAACTGGGGACAGAAGAATTCTGTCTTCAATTGTGGCATGCTGCAAGGAGGAAGTGAGGGAAGAAAGCATGTTAACTCTGGTGGTTAGCTAGTCAAACAGAGTCCATGCATTAATATTGTCTGGATTGAGACCAGTGGCCAAGAAATGAATCGGCACCAGGTTTAGTCTTATTTTTGCCATGGACTCATTAGGAGGTTTTAGAGGAGCTGCCATATGCCTTCTGGCAATTATAATGAAACTTACTTTATGTGGTGCTACTGAGAAAGAATTTCAAGAAGATAATATATGTTTAGAGCTCTCATCACTTGTAGGCAGTATGTAAATGCTCTTGCCACATTTTACTTTCCACATAGATTGAGCCTGTGGCCTACACGCAGTTTTAACTGCATGTAGAGAAGATGGTGAAAAGTAGGAATAATATCCATTTAAAAAAGCCCTCAGAAGGATCACATACAACTGGCAAAGCTCCTTGAAACTTATCTACAAATTAAATGGACCTTATCGAGCATTACAAAAAAATTACCACCTTTGGCTGCTGTTTTGAAGCATAACAAAACTATACTCAAGAGTTCCAAGTCAAACTGAATCCATTCCAGACCTGAAACATTGCTGTTACATCACTTTGTGATTAGACAAGCTATGTTCTTACTCATGAGAAGAAGCATTTTGTGCCCTGTTTTCAAACATATTTCTAGCCTTATTTCTCATTTCCAGAATTCAAGCCAAGACTCGAGAATTTCGTGAGAGACAAGCACGGGAACGAGATTATGCCGAGATCCAAGATTTAAACAGGACGTTTGGATGCGATAGCGACTCAATGTACGCTGGAATTGTTTCATATAATGCCTCCACAAATAGTGGCACAATGAACAATAGACCACAGAGCCCAAGGGAAGGACCGACGGTTGAAGCATTATATGCCCAAGTAAGGAAAGCACGCAATTCAAAGTCTTCACCTGCAGACAGGTAGGCACCAGACGGCAGTCAATATCCTGCTTTCAGTGTCTGGCTTGCAATTTATTTATTTATTTGTTTGGCCAAGGGAGGTGACTGTTCATCAACAGTAAAGCCAGAATTGCATTTTATTAATGGCTTTTTAAAAGGCTTTGTGGAGGAAAAAGTATTGAATCTGCACAAATCAAGACGTAATGGAATGAGCAGTACAATCTTTTCAGACAATTCTAACTCTATTCATCTTCTGGAAAAGTTTTTGGAACAAAATCCCACCGTTTAGTGTAATTCAAATTAAAGTCACACTTTGAACAGCTACTGGTTCAATTATCAATAGCCTTAGCAGCATGTTGCGGTGTTTGTGTGAGCAGCGTGCAGCGTCTGTCTTTGATTTTCTGAAGCAGTGACTGGCAGAATGTTGCAATGCTCATTCCCCCCCCCCCCCCGCTGGAATGAAAACGGAATCCTTTAGACTCGTGTTCACAGATGCCATTCCAAGTTTCATAGGATTCAGAGGCATGTGGAGATGCCACACCTGGAAAAAAATGAGGGCAGATTGTGGGTGAGAGAATGCAGAAATATGGGAATGTATGAACAAAGAAAAACTGAGTTTACATGGGGACAGCCTGAACTAGAGGTGATCATCCTTGCTTGGGATGGAGACATACCCATCTATGATCGTCATACAGAGACAGGAGAGATCTCACCATCTGACTCTTCTTTCACAAGCCTTCATAGATAATAAATAGATTGTTTGGACATTTGCTCCTTGCAGAGATTCAGATCAGTGCATAGAAGGTGGTGAAGGTCAGCAAGTATGGTCCAACTCAGTCTCATATATGTGTTGGTTGTACACGGATCCATCACCTTGTCTTTTGATACCTGCATTTTTCACTATATCTTGTATAAGGGCATGTGGCTTTTCCCACATTTGCTAGCAATATTAATTGGGCTAACCTATACTCTCATATGGAAATATGCCCAGTCTAGCAGTAGTACTCTCAAATAATGGTTAAAGTATCAGAGGACGGGATCAAAATATGACAGCTGATCGCTCTCGCTGATAGCTATCTTAGGTCATGTTCTGCTTGGCATTCTTTACCGATAATTCTTAGTGCCAAAAGAAATGACAAATAACAGTAATCTGGTTCTATTTAATTTATAATGGAGTTATTGTGTGGCACAGTGTGTGAGCACTCTTGTGTTAATGTCAGGTTTTAAAAAATGACATTTGGGACCTAAGGTTGTTTTGAAAGTTTTTATCTACAAAATTATAGGAAACCTGTCTGGAGTATAAGTAGGCCATTGTTGAGAAAATCTGTGTCAGATCTTTTCAGAGAATTATTGTGTCGGTATACCAAGCTATAACAAGGGCTTTTGAATTGAAGTTTGTTACATAAATATGTGTGTTCATGAGTGATATTTTTCTAACACACCATTTCTAGTTATGTTCCAGCAAGCATAATCGAAGCAAGTTTGTTCCACAAATTCTTCTTATTTTAACTCCTTTTTTTTTGGCCATCAAGTCACAACCAATTTATGGCGACTCTGTCGGGTTTTCAAGGCAAGAGACATTCAGAGGTGGTTTGCCATTGCCTACCTCTTTATAGCAACCCTGGACTTTCTTGGTGGTTTCCCATCAAAGTACTAACCAAGCCAACCCTGCTTAGCTTTCAAGATCTGACAAGATCAGGCTACCCTGGATTTTCCAGGTCAGGCCAATGCCTGTCTGTATGAAGAGTAAAACATCAGAAATGGGTGTCAGAACCCTTGCTTCTTTCCCAAAGAGAAAACCCTGAGAAAAGAACTCCAGTGTGATACAGAGGTTTTCTTAGCTGTACTTCAGATTTTAATGTGGCATGTTGGTGTGTCTGCATGTTTTGAGTCAGCACAAAAGGGAAAAGTAAGGAGTGTTTTGATGTTAAAGTTCAGTTTTGTCAAGCGCATTTGCATGACTGTGCAAGCAAACTATACAAGCTACTCCTCCACAAATCAAAACTTTCTTTTGCAGTAGGATTGTCAGCCTCCAGGTGGGGATTGCAGTTACCCTGGAATAACAGAGATCAGTTTTCCTGGAGAAAATAGCAGCTTCCAAGGGTGGTCACCATGATATTACATCCCAGCTCTTCCCTCCCTTCCCATATTCTACTGTCCGTGGACCCTGCCCCAGAATATCCAGGAATTTCCCAACCCAGAATTGGCAACCCTGCCTTGCAGTAATTCAGCAGAAGAGTTTTTATTGGTTCAATTGCTATGGTGTGAAGGATTAGAGCCTTTAAATTATGCTGGCCAATATGAACTCAGCTCTATCTTGCATTTCCAGCAGATCCTAGGGAGGCTATGGAAACAGTGAACAAGTGCTTGGAGTCAGTTTTGGAATGGATGAGGTCTAAGAAACCTTAATCCTGATAAAATGGAGGTACTATTAGTGGGGGGAGATTTGACCCAGGAACTGGCCTAATTCCTGTTCTGGATGGATAGATGGATGGATGGATGGGGTTGCATTCCCCCTAAAGGAGCAGGTTTATAGCTTGGGGTGGGGGTCTGCTGGATCTAAGCCTCTTGTTGGATAAATAGGTCACAGTGGTGGCCACTGGCCAGGGACACCTTTCACCAGCTCCGGGTGGTAGGTCAGCTGCAGCCATTCCTGCTCAGGAAAGACCTTGCCACTGTAGGGCATGCCAGTAACATCTGGATTAGATTGCTGCCATGTACTCTACATGGGGCTGTTCATGAAGACTGTTTTGGAATGTACAGTTGGTACAGAATGCTGCAGCCAGAATGCTGACTGGAGTGGGTTATAGGGCCCATATCATTCCAGTCTTGTTCCATTTTCACTGGGTCCCAATTTGCTTCCATGCCCAATTCAAAGTGCTGGTATAGACTTTTAAAGCCTTGTAAGGCTTGGAGCCAGCATATCTTAAGAACTGCCTTCTCTTATGTGAACCTACCCATCTACTCCAGCCATCTTTGGAAGCCCTACTTCAGGTGTCCCTGCCCTAAGAAAAGGCATTCTTGGTCATGGTGTCGAAACTTTGCAACTGTCTACCAGGGAAATTAATCTGTCTCTCTTTATAATTGCCTTCTGCCAGGGGGTGAACACTTTTGTTGTTGTTTCGGGATCCTTCACTAGCTCTTATTATCCCTCCTCCCTGTTTGTGTGTTTTTGTGCATTTATATTTGTATGTGTTTGTATGATATTTTCTTTAATTGTTATGAACATTGTACATATATTTGTATTTCAAATGCTTGTTAGTGTTTTAATGTTCATCACCTTGGAGATCCTGAATTAGGCAGACGTATTGCACAAGAATGTTTTAAATAAATAATAAATACATACATACAGTTTGATATGAAGAGTCCTCTCCGAAGCTGTTGTTAAAACTGTCAATTTCCTTTTTGGTTCTATATCAATAGGTGTTGCAAGCTTAAAACCTTCTTACATAGCAATCGCTTTGTTCCAATCAAGGAAATTCCTGTAGAACAAAACAAAAGGTGCAATGGACATCATTTGGGGAAATTATTTTCTCAGGCAAAAAAAAAATTGGTTGATTAGTCTAAAAAAATGTGCATTGTGGATGCTTTGCCACTGAGGATTGTAAATAGCTACAGAGTATTATCAGTTGTCAGTTCTTTGTAGTGTTCTGACAACTGCAGAAGTTGTTTGGGTTCTTACGCCTCCCCCTACTAGGCTTGCCAATCCCCAGGTGGAGAATCTCTCGATTTTGAGGGCTCCTGCCCACTGCCGGCCAGTGATTTAAGGGCCCTCCAGTTGATCAGCACCAGCACGTGTCCCAACAATCAGCTGGAGGGTCCTTTAAATCCTCAGGAGGGGAGGGAGAGGAGCTGCCACTGGCCACATGCCTGAACTCCCAAGTGGTGAATTCATCACTTGGAATTCAGGTGCGGGCAGGCCCCGCTCACAATAAACAATTTAAAGGGAAGCTTCCCTTTATTTTTATTTTTTGTGAGCGGGCGCCACCTGTGCCTTCCAAGGGGCTGCATCCCCCATATGATGACGTCACTTAGACATGATGTCACTGCATTGAGGAGTCCCCACTCCCTCCTGGAACACCCCCCCCAAGTCCCCCGCCAGTGAGAGGTAAGGACCTGGCAACCCGACGCCACACACACACTAATTATCACTGTCAGGGGGGGGGGGAAACAAGACTCAGTTTCTAAGGTTCTTTTAGCTAAACCAGGCAGTATCCAGGGACTTGCATTCCTGTAGAAGAGGCTTTTAGCCAAGCCTAGATGTGTGCTGCTGATGTTTTACATCATATGAAAGAAAACATAAAACCATTGATCAATAATGATGGGGAGGGTTTTCCCCCCATTGTTGCCAATGACTCTCCTGCCATCCAGAGAGAGAACCCTATGAAAAAGGCAGTTGCTAATGGGCATTTACTGGCTGTCGCTTTACCATCTCTTCCCACCAAGAGTTCATTGTCCTCTGATGTAATTGAAGTGAAATAGGCACTGTGCTGCTGTAAACCTAAATAGCTTCAAAATAGTAGGCTTGAGTCCCCCAACTTGCTGTGGACACTTTAATGGAAACATAAATACCATAATCATATGCTTTTTGCATTCATTTTGCTATTAAAAAGAAAAATACCCATCTGAAGAGAAGAGACCTCCAGGAACCGGTTGTGTTCCATTAAAAATGGAATCAAGTTGTATCAGAGGCTGAAGAATGTTTGACCAGAGCAGAAGGAATGAAAGAGAATTCATCTCCTTTGTTTAGTGTAAGAACCATGAATGCAGATTGTTAAAAATTGTCACCCATAGCACTGATACACTGCTGCCATAAGGAAACAATGGGCCATTTTATTTTACTGTTAAACTTTTGTTTATCTAGCGATATTTACCTCAGCTTAACTTCAGAGATAAGCAGTAGCATATCGTTTAATATGATTCAGAAAAAATCAGAGAGATTTTCTCTCTGAGGCTTCTGTCTATAATCATTCTGTAATATTCCAAGTCATCTTTTACTACTGCGGCAGAATATTATATACTATATAGTAACATCAGGGTAAATATTTCTTAATGGAAAAGCAAGATACTTGAATATTGTATTAAACTTCATTATTTGTAATGTCAGCTTTGTGAGTGATCTTTAAAGTCTGAGGGTACCATTCACTGCATATAAATCTAAGCTTTCTGCCAAACTCATAGTAGATGGAGGAATGAGTTATTACTCAGTGTAATGCTTTCTGTAAGTGCTAAAAATTTATTTCTTTTTCTCTTAAACAGAGAGTTATGGCAGATCTTTGAGTTGCCATGAGGTAGTACCTTAAGAAGGCTATAGTAAAGTGAAAGGCCATGGTTTTATTACTACTCCAAGCCCCAGTGCATTCTGGTCTGAATTGTTCTAGGCAAAGCATGTGGATTTATTAGCTTTTATTCTTTGCTTTGGTAACTCATAGGTCACCAAATGGACAACTTGCCTAAACTTGAGCCCTGCCTCACCCTGGAAGATATTCCCACTGAGATCAGTTTTAATGGGGCTGCCAGAAGCAGTATTGTTTCATGCAGCATAGCTAAGAATACCATTGTGAAGTTCTTAGACTGCACGGGCCACACATTTGTCTGTATTTAGCAAAACTGCAGAGACATTCAAAGATGGCAACCCCTCTAAAAATGTGCTAGACTGATACCTATCCTGTTTCACAAAATTTTGAAAAGCAGAACTCCCCTGTGGCAACTTACTCCCCCCCCACACACACACACATACTAGGGTTTGCTCATGTATGTATTTACCATACCTTTATCTAGTCTAGACCTGGGACATTTAACATTAAG
>NW_015161410.1:347385-354049 GCF_001447785.1 Gekko japonicus
TCCTGCCCCAAAATAGCCCTGATTGTGACACTGTTTTCAGTATGCTTGTAATAAAGTAACACTTTCCCACCAACCACAAGTATCATATGGAAATCTTGCTGTTGAAATTGAATGGACTATCAAAAGTAGTTTGTGACATGGCATGAGAATCAGCTGCTCCATGGGGGTGGTGGTCAGAAATTGTACTAGGCAAATTAAAGATATCCCCCCCCAAGCATGCTCCTCAGTGTACTGCCCCACCAGTGAACCTGCGCAACCTTTTTTCTCCTTGGAATTATGTTTACCAGAATGCCCACTGCGTCGGGTAATCTCTCAGCCCCAGTTGTATCTGGAAGTGATATCATGACACTCTAGGAATCCCCCAAATCTGTATGGTTGTTACCACAGAGATCAGGGAATTCTTAGAGCATTGTGACATGACTTCCTGGTGCAACTGGAGGAGACATTCCACAATGTTGCTTCAATCCTCCATTTTAGCTTCTTCTGAAATTAAAAGTCCCAGCTGCTTGGGACAATGATTGACTGTTTAAAGTCAAAATAGATGAAGGGCTGGAAAATTCATAAATGGATTTCCAATGTGTGTTTTATTGATAAATAGCTCTGGGAGGGTTGGATTTGGAGACCAGTGCTAGGTGGGGAGCATGTTAATTCTTTCATCCATATGTTGTTGTTTTTTAATCAAATCTCTTTTCTTGAGCCACTTCTTGCCCACTGGGGATAACATACAAACAATCTATATGTTTTTCCTAGTGGGGTGAACAGCAACTCTGGAAGGGAAACATTTTGAGAAGAGGAAAACGGCACAAAGGGGAAAGTTAACCTTGCTCCCTTGTTCTATAAGCTGATCCAAATCATGTTCTTCTTCCATAGTTGCTGTTTAGCAGTCAAAATGTGCTGGGGTTTGGTTGGACCCTATATTTTCCTCATGATTTTCAGACTTTTATGTGTATTTTAGAGGTGTTTTTTTCTTGTCTTGACACCATAAACTGTCGACCCTTCATCGTTTTTGCAAACAGAGCGATGAAAATTGTTTGCTTCTTTACAGACTCAAGAGTCAAGAAAGAAATATGCTGCTAACTTTTGATATTTAGTGATCTGGGTTTCTACCTCTGCCTTCCCCCCACCAACATGGATGCAATAAAATTCCAGTTTTAATATAAATTCATGAGGATTTATGCAGAGCCCCTATTGTGAGGAATATTTGCTGTGACTCTATCCCATGTTTGGGTTATGACTTTGGAGGGTGTGTTGGGAGGATTCATAAAGGGTTTAATACAAATAATCTTGGGCCTCTCTAGTAAGACTGAAAGAGCAGTCCTAAGTGGAGTTATACACTTGCAAGCCCATTGAAGTCAGTAGGCTTAGAAGGCTATAACTTTGTTTAGGACAGCACAGCAAGTGCTGATGTAGCTGTGGGAGCCTCTCAGTATGGCATTTACTGTGGACATAGAATTGTGGCTTGTTTGCTTGCTTTATATCCTTAATGAAGTTTGCTTTATAGTCGCAGGGCTATAAGCTATTTTCTTTATTCTTTTCCCCAAAAGGCTTCTTTACGATGCACTATAAATGGCTGAATGTCTGGAAAGATAAGAAGGGAATGAGCTTCTTATAGCAGGTTGCAAAACGGGAAAAGAATGAGGGGCCCACCCAAAAGGGTACCTTATGGCCGAAATAATTGAAGGTCACTTAACAATCACTCTTTGTTATGAGCTAGCGATTGCTCAGTTCAGTTCTGCCAGTGTTTTACTTCAGCGCAACAGCTGTCAAGAGCGAGCCAAGAGAGTTCTACAAAGTCCAATTTACCTCAGGAGTGATTCAGAACTTGTCACCCTTAATCAGTGTAATGCTACAATCTATATGCAGAACTGGAGTGGTGAAGGCATGTTGTTGCCAGGGTATGAAAGAAGTGCACAGGGTTTCTTGGGGGGGTTGATTTCCACTCATGTTTCAGAATGCAGCTGTTTAATATGGAAAAATCTGAAACAAAATATAAGGTGCAAGTAGGCAGAATGTTTACCATTCTAAGGTATCCGGAGATTTTGCCATATGGGATGAAACGCACAGAAACCCAATGAGTTATGTAACCTCATAGTTCTTTGATTCCATTGAAGTGAACTCTGTGCTATGAAAATAAAATGTATATGTACACCCTTCAATTAAAGTTGTATGTCATTCACTTAATGGAGGAAGTATTGTTTAACCACCAGGAACTATCTTCATAATATTCCTCCTTACTGCATTCTCTCTGACCTTTCCATGGCCTGTAGATAGCCAACTGCATCCCTACTGCTCTATTCAGTGGCTTACTCCTGCTGGTTTTAGTAGCGCTTCACTGCATCATGGGTGACACGTCTTCCACATGACAGGTCACTAGATAAATTTTCTCGCAAATGGGATCTGCTCCTGTGACCAGATTTCTGTTCCAGGCATGTCTGACTATAAATGTAGCTAATAATTTATAATGCTAAGCTGTCAGTGAAATAATTACTTAGACAACTTATTATTACTTATAATTACAGTAATATGAAACAATGTAATATTTGTCAAATGCTTGGATGTAGCTTAAGTTATGCATTGACTCTTTTTTATTGGTTTCCCTAGAATTCTTAGTCCTGCTCCATTTGGTATCCTGGTGATTTGGTTGATTATATTACACTGGTACATTAAACTAATTATGTAGATTGTGAAAGATGTATATGGCAATGGGTGGTTGCGTGTTAGAGGGCGCTGCAGTCCTGATTTTCTTTATTACCAAATTCTGAATTGTGTTTTGTGTGTATTGAGTGAACACAAGATTGTGTTTTGTGCATAGTTTTTAAAATATTTTAAGTAAAACTTTCATTTTCTGTGGCAGTTCATGGCAGTTTATGTCACTTTTCGATGTGGGGTTTTCAGCATGCACTTGCAGAGTAATTCCATGCTGCTTTCCCCTAAGCCAACCTCACATTAGTTAATTGAAGCTGAATAGGTCTTATAATCCACTTTTCATGTTTAATATGTATAAATATGTAGCATTATTGAACTATCGGCTATAACTCATGGCCATTTTCACACGTCATGCAGAGGCTAACCCAAGTTTGTCTTTGAGCTTCTCAGAGCCTCCTTCTCAGCTCAACCCATTTCTCCTCTTCCATCCTCAACTTGTGTCCCACCTGTGAGAGTGCAGGGTCCCATTCTTGGTCCTAACCCACAGTTATAGAACCACTGCTCCATCCTTAGAGTTCCTTTATATCTTCCTGTTCCAGCATAGCTGTTGCTGCTTCCACCATTGTTTATGAATGTTGTCTATATATGTATCAAAGTTTGATTTCCTGATATGTTTACAAACATCTAAAGCAATGAACCCCCCATGGGAGAGCAGTATGTCAACTTTGTTAGCACAGCTGTATGAGTCAAGTTTCCTAACATGCTTAAAAATTGCTCAGGTGTACTACTGAAATTCACTAGTCAAGCCCCAGCCACTAAACCAAGTGGGCAGAGGTCTCTACTGGGCCATCATGAAAACAGCTGTAGAGAAAGTGCCAACAGGATTGGGAAACATACACGTATAGGCAATCTAATGAAACTGCATTACTCCAGCCATTCCAAAACTAGATAAATATCTGTCAAGTCAGAGATGAATGCATCTAAGCAGGGCTAATTAGCAAGATGTGATTTAAAGGTTGCTAAAATCAGAAAGGCTTATTCATTTTTCATCAATAATCACTCTCCTTAATATTTCATCAAAACTTGCTGATTCTTAGACCACCTTCTAGTCTTTGATTCATTATGACTGCAGACATAATTTAATCTCTTCCCCCACTCCCTCTTTTTCTCATTCAAAGATACTCTCTTTCATCTCCATGACACTGCTAAAGATGTTTCCAACATTCAGAGACTGCTAATTGATCTAACTTTAAAAAATTGTTCTTAAGGCTCAGGTGTTAATACTAGTTTTCCCCCCTTTATTCTTTGTTAGTTTGTATCCAGAGTGTTTCCCACACACACACACACAAAACACACAAACCTGTTCTGTATACCAGATAATAATGTGTAAAATTCTGTTGCATATATCCTTGAAATGAAGGAACCTTGTAACTTTTCTCCATTTGACCAAAACATTCATAAGTGTGTTTTTATATACAGATGAGAATACATTTTACAGATTCAAGGTGACACGGCACACTGGCTCAGAAACTCATTTCATTTGCAAAACTTGTGTTTGCTTGTTATTCAGAGTGTTGCTCAGAAGCCCAATAGAAAGACTTGTCTATATTCCCCATAGAGTTCACAGTTTCAAGCTAGATACCTTGGGAATGGAACAGTATTGGAGAATAAGTGAATCTGAGAAGGCTGCAAAGGACAAAGTCCTAAGTTCATGCAGCCATTGATTTTAAGACCTCTGAAGTTATATGAACAGGCTAGTCAGCACTCTGTCTCTCCTTCACATTGCTCAAGGCACTGTAGCTACTTCCAGATCAATCTCTTGTGTTTCATATGCACAACCAAATACTGCTGGTGGGATTCACCTCAGTGTTTCCATTTGTTGTATCTATGGCTGCAGTCACACACACTAAATAATACACTTTCAATCCACTTTCAGACTGGATTTTTACTGTGTGAACTGGCAAAATCCAGTGGGAAAGTGCATTTAAAGTGGATTATTTGGTGTGTGTGACCGCAGCCTATCATTGCATAAGAGTAATGCAGTCCTAAACTGGGTCAACGGGGCTTACAAGCGTGTAACTTTTTGCTGTTGGACAGCTATAATTCTCCATTGTATATTGCAATAGTATGACTGCTGGCATGAGCATCAGAAAGACTTGTTTTCAAAGCACTCCTTTTTGGCCACACAAATAAATACATTTTAGTATAAAACTCAGCCAGACTAATAATAACTATTGATTTGATCAGTTATTGTGGGAAAGCAGTGCAATCTCCTGTCTGGAGATTGGAAACCCAAAAGTGTTTGTGTGCTAACAGCATGAGAAGTCTGGTGATTCCTACGCAGTCAGTGTTGTGACCTTGGCAGATAACAGAGAGCTTACACACACACACACAAACATTCCTTAAGGATGCTAGAATGCTTGAAACTTTCCTCTATGCAGATAGACAGAGGAAGAGAGCAGGGGGGAAGGAAAGGGGGGGAAAACGGAGCTTATAAATAAACGCTGGGAAGCCGAGAGGTTTCAGACAGTTCCTGCAAGCTTGTATCCTGTCGTCTTTGCTTCGCCTGCACCCCCACACCCCAAGGAGCAGCACCACAAGTTATATCTATATTTTCACAGGGTTAATACCACCAGTAGTACACTATAGACAATCAATACTGGCATGAAATTAAAATGGTTTCACTTTTACTGGAGACGAGTTGTGTGTTAATACCACCAGTAGTACACTATAGACAATCAATACTGGCATGAAATTACAATGGTTTCATTTTTACTGGAGACGAGTTGTGCGCGAGAAGGGATTGGAAGAATGGAGGTGTAATGCTAAAGAGAAAAAAGGTGGGGAAAATGGAGAAAGGGAGAGGAAGATGGAAGGGGAAGAACAGACTGGAGATGAGGTGAAGATGAGGGGAATTGAAAAGCATAGATGGGATGGAAAGAAGCAGAGAAAGGGGAGAAGCTACAGTGCAGTTTGGGGGAGGGAAGATAATAGATCACCACTCAAGTCCTCATGGGTTTCCCTACTTGTAAAATTTAAAATACATGAGATGAAAAAATAAAATATAAGATTGCTGATGTGAGATTCTTATGGATTATGTCGAGGAGAGGGAAAGTAGCATTAAGTTATTTTGCAAATGTGTCCTGATAACTGCAGTCATTTAGTCAAGTACACATCCTGGCCATGGTTGTAAGGAAAAGCTGCATTCTTTGGATCGCTGGGTTGCTACACACTCAAAAGCCTGTCATACTTGGCAGGCACAGTTGTGGTCCATGCTAGGCATTAATGCTTCTCGTTCAGAGCAAAGCCATCCTTTTCAGTTAGTATGCATGACGATTCACCCTCATTTGAATTTCAAAAAATGTCCTCCAAAGTCTTGCATAGATGGTCAGAGCTAAATTGTTTGGCTTCTAAAGCCACATTGAACAGTTTGTGGAGACTGAATTTCATTAACTATCATTAGTCGTAGCTTTTCTGATAGTGGGTAAAAATTGCTGCAGTTTGAGGCATCAGCATTTAATAGGACAATAGTCAGAACCTAGGCAGGAACAATTTTGCTTTACTGGGCCCTAAATGTCTCCCTTTCAGGGCTGTTTAGCAGTGTTACCATTTCCTTCATTATGTAAATAATAATGGCTGTGTTTTGTAGGTTAGTACATAAATGTATGTCATTTACTGAATCAAAGTTCAGCTGGAAATGTTTTGTCTTGGTTTAGTGAAGTTAAACCTGAGAATTAAATGAATCTAGGTCCTAGTATTCATGTAGTATAGGGCAGAAGGAGTTGAGTTTTGTGTATAGTTGGTGTTAAAACTGTCATATATATCATTATTATGGATAGATAATTATGTTCTTCTGTGTATGAGCAGTTAGGAAAATGTACCCACCTCGGTGTGTGTGTGTGTGTATGTGTGTCTACCCTCAGCTTGCAGAAAGGTCTCAGAGGAAGGTGCAAAGGATGCACAATTGAGGAAATGGAATTACTTTCCTGGGAGAGAAAGATTTGATGGCTTTGCCACT
>NW_015161410.1:354094-400745 GCF_001447785.1 Gekko japonicus
GCTGTGATTGAAGGAGAGACAAGGAGGAAGTCATCCGTTTAGTTCCCCCACACATTCTCAGACCTCAAAGTCCTGCATGCATGAATGGTATAGAAGGCAGGTGCTCTGTGCAATGAACCATGAGGTATTTCTGGACCTTTTCATCTCTGCTGCATAGCAGAACACCTTTGACCTCAAAGGACAGGCCGGGAAATATAAACAAAATATATAAACCAAATAGATTTCCATCACCCCAATAATTACTTAATTCTCTTGATATAGTTGTGCAAAAAAAGAAAACATAGATAGGGAATGGAAATAAGCTCCTCAGTACATGTGTTGTGTGTAATGTGTTGTCAAGTATGGTGAGCCAATGAATCAATGGCCTTAAAAATGGGCTATCATTGGCTTGTTGAGTCCATTCATCTCCTCCTTGGTATATAGTACTTTTGAAATTGTCACCTACAGAAGAATGTAAGAAGATGAGATCCATGGCCCGTGTAGTTTTATACAGTAGCCAGCCAGTTGCCCTGGAGGGCCAAAAAATAAGGCATAGAGGCCTAAGCCTTCCTCTGATGATGCATCTCAGCACCGGTATTTAGAGGTTTGCTGCCTCTTTATATGGAGGTTCCCTTTAGTTGCCTTGATTTAGTACCTATTGATAGACCTATCCTCCCTGAATCTGCCTAACCTCCTTTTAAAGCCATCTAAGCTTGTGGCTGTTACTACACCTACTGGCAGTAACTTCAACAATTTAATTACTCACTGAGTAAACCAGTATTTTCCTTTTTTTTTCTCCTGAATGTATTGCCCATTAACTTCATTGACCGCCCCTAAGTTCTAGTATTACAAAAGAAAGGGGGAAAGCTGTCTGTATCCAGTTTCACCAAATACTTTGAAGATTTTAATTAACTTTGGAAAAGGGAAAATAAAAAATAATCATGGACTGTTTTTACCAGGATGTTACAAAATGAAACATAAAGGGACAAGAGGATCCCACCATTAACCTTCGCCTGTTACTGCTCCTTTCATAATATTGTTTCCTACCACAGAAGACAATTTCAACTGGTGCTTGAAGATTATTCTTTCCACTTATGAGGCAGAAATTGTTTTTGTACAAAATATCTGCACTCTTTCTAGTGTTTAACATTTTACAAAATCAGGTTCTATCTTCTTGTAATTGTTCTCTCACAGCCTGATTAGAAGAGGCATTCTTTTTGGAATTCCTAGAAAAGTTCTATGTGAATTTATAAAGTTTATAGCACTCCTTTTAATAGTCTTCAGATATTTTGAATAGGAAGTATACCTTGCTTTAATGTATATTAACTTTCAAAAACATTTGCCTCAGTTTAAATCACGTATATGTTTTAGTGTTTTGCATAATATAAATCAATGGTGTGACCTCATTTGGAATACTGTGTGCAGTTCTGGTCACCACACCTTTAAAAGGATATTATAGCTTTGGAAAAAGTGCAGAAAAGGGCAACTCGAATGATAAAAGGGTTGGAACACTTTCCCTATGAGGAAAGGTTAAAGCACTTAGGGCTCTTTAGCTTGGAGAAAAGACGACTGAGGGGTGACATGATCGAGGTTTATAAGATTATGCATGGGATAGAGCAGGTAGGGAAAGAGGTACTTTTCTCCCTTTCTCACAATACAAGAACTCGTGGGCACTCCATGAAACTGCAGAGCGGTCGGGTTAGAACGGATAAAAGGAAGTACTTCTTCACCCAAAGAGTGATTAACACATGGAATTCACTGCCACAGGAAGTGGTGGCAGCTACAAGCATGGACGGCTTCAAAAGGGAATTAGATAAGCATATGGAGCAGAGGTCCATCAGTGGCTATTAGCCACAAGGTATAGCTAGGGGCTAGGTTTGGTTTGTCTTTCTTGTGGCTGGGGGGGGGGGGTCAACAGTGGGAGGGCTTCTAATGTCCTGGCCCCACTGGTGGACCTCCTGTTGGCACCTGGTATTTCTGGCCACTGTGTGACACAGAGTGTTGGACTGGATGGGCCTTTGGCCTGATCCAACATTGGCGTCTCTTATGTTCTTATAATATGTCATTTCATGCCAGCTGCAATTAGTCAAAACTTCCTTTCCAGCTAAGAAGGACAAAAAATATATATTCTGGGACCTTTTATTAATTTTTTAAATATATTTTAAAATTCAAAATACAAAAATGATGCAAGGATATTAGTAAGTAACTTGGATTGTGGTACTCCTCTGCAAATGTTCACCTGGCACTGAATTTGCAGTCTCTTAGGCAGTGGCCAACAACTCATTATTTTCTCAGACTTTGAGTGGTGGCTCTGTTTTTAGTGTATTTCTTTACTTCTATAATTATCCTTCCAGGTATTTTATTTTATGATGCTGCTTTAATAGTTTTTGTTGTCACAGTTTGAATGTTCAGTTTGTATACTGCTGCTGTTTCTGTACTTTTTGATGTCTTTTAAAGTGTGGTGTTAAAGGACAGTGCAAATAGTGATAAAAGTGCAATGTTCAAAGTGGAACTGTCACACTATGTACCTTCCAACAGTCACATATCAGATTGGACATTCCCAATTTCAAAGTCCTTTCCTGGCCAGAATCCCACTGTCACATCATGCTAATCCCCCCCCTTCTTTTTTGCATGCAGTATAGAATCATAGAGTTGGAAGGGGCCGTACAGAACATCTAGTCCAACTCCCTGCCCAATGCAGGACCAGCCTAAAGCATCTCTGACAAATATTTCTCCAGCCTCTTCTTGAAAGCTGTCAGTGAAGGGGAACTAACCACCTCTCTAGGCAGCTGATTCCACCTTTGAACTACTCTGACCGTGAAAACGTTTTTCCTATATCCAGCCGATACCTTTCTGCATGTAATTTAAACCCATTGCTTCGGGTCCTCTCCTCTGCTGCCAACTGGAACAGCTCCTTGCCCTCCTCCAAATGACAGCCTTTCAAATATTTAAAGAGAGCAATCATGTCCCCCCTCAGTCTCCATTTCTCCAAACTAAACATTCCCAAGGCCCTTAGCCTTTCCTCTTAGGGCTCAGTCTCCAGACCCCTGATCATCCTCGTCGCTCTCTTCTGCACCCTCTTGATTTTGTCCACATCCCTTTTGAAGTGAAGCCTCCAGAACTACACACAGTACTCTAAGTGCAGCCTGACCAAGGCAGTATACAGAGGGGCTATGGCCCTTTTAATACAACCCAAGACTGAATTTGCCTTTTTTTGCCACCGCATCACACTGACTCCTCATATTTAGCTTACAGTCCACTCTTACCCCAAGATCTCTTTTGCATAAATATATTTGCCCATCCTGACCTAGATAGCCCAGGCTAGCCTAATCTTGTCAGATCTCAGAAGCCAAGCAGGGCTGGCCCTGACTAGTATTGGATGGGGAACCTCCAAGGAATATCAGGGTTGTGATGTGGTGGCAGGCAATGGCAAACCATCTCTGAACATCTCTTGCCTTTTCCCTGGGTTGCCACAAGTCAGCTGTGACTTGACGACACTTTCCACCACTACCATACTTGCCTATGGCAGCTAAGCACAGAAAAGGCATCACAAATAAGAAGATTCGGTAATCAGTATATACACCTTGGGACTTCAAGGCCATTGAAGCTGTTGTGATACTTAATAAACTAGAATTGATGATTCCATAGCTCTGTCTCCCTGAGACAAAAGAATGGAGTGTTTGCTGATTTTTCCAACCCTCGGCTTTCTTCCCAAAGCTTTAGTGTTACATGCAAATGTATGCTATTTTTGAGAGTTTCTCCTCTCAGCCCGTTGAAGAGCCCACAAGAGCTACAAGGGGTGGGAGAGAGAGGGTGGGAAGTTAGAAAGAGCATTCTATAGATTGTCAGACAGAGAACCACTTGTTAGTTTATTGATAAAAAGAAGCAAAATGAACATTTTAAAAGTGACAAGCTCTTTCTCAGACTGTCCTAGTCAGTTATTTTAGTATATCTCAGATGCTGATAAGAATGTAAAATGGAGGGAGACAAAGCCAGGAGGGTTATGGAATCAGGCCTTATGTCTGAAAACCCTGCTTAAGCTTTTGCTCAGGGACAACCGGCTTCTGAATGCTAAATGTGTGGATGGGCAGGAGGCTGCAGTTTTTCTGTGATAAAGATACATTTTCTTCCAATATTACAAGACTCAGCCTAGCTCCTGAAACCAGACTCTTGAGCTAATGTTTTCATTCAAATTAAGCCAGGTGGTGGGATGGGGGAGAAGGGGAGAATGCCAGTTTGGTGTAGTGGTTAAGTGCGCGGACTCTAATCTGGAAGAACCAGGTTTGATTCCCCCACTCCTCCACTTGCACCTGGCTGGATGGCCTTGGGCAAGCCATCGTTCTGGCACAGCTGTTCTTGAAAAAGAGCCGTTTGTGTCAGAAATCTCTCAGCCCCTCCTCCCTCACAGGGTGTCTGTTGTGGGGAGGGGAAGGGAAAGGAGTTTGTAAGCCGCTGTGAGACTCCTTTGGATAGTGAAGGGCAGGATATAAATTCAATCTCTTCTCTTCTTCTATAACAAGAAAGGAGATGTCAGAGAGGGTAGCTTATTGTTAGGGGGTGAAATTCAAGAGTTCAGTAGTTGCTGCCTTTAGTGTGCTCAGGGTTAAATTTCTAAATATAGAGGTATCTGGGGATTTAAAGTGCAGCCCTAAGCATAGCTACACCCAGGGCTTTTTTTTGTAGAAAAAGGCCAGCAGGAACTCATTAGCATAATAGGCCACACCCAACAACAGAAACTCATTAGCATATTAGGCCACACCCCATGCCTTCCCTTGGTTTGCCCGGGAAGGGAAGGGAAGGGAGTTTAAACTGCCTTCTCTTGGCCTGCCTGGGTGCCACGCGGCTGCGGGGAGCCCGGGAAAGCCGGCCCTTGGACAGGCTGGGGAAGGCATGGGGAGGCATTTAAATGCCTCCCCGATCCTTCCAGGGGCCCCCTGGCCCACCTGCCTCGGAGTTGCTGGTGGGTTGCTCTCCAGGCCTTCCCTCTGTATCCACGCATGTAGAGGTTTTGGCTGTAGTGGGCACGGCCAACTCTGAAGCCAGCTGGAACTCCGTTCCTGTGCATTCCTGCTCCTGCCCCGAAATAGCCCTGGCTACACCCTTCTAAGCCCGTTTGCCATCATTCTGTGAACCTTGCTTCTCTAAATGTATGGAAGGAGAAGAAGCTGCAGTTTCTTCAGTGATGAGGAACAGGAACTCTGCATTTGCTGAAAGGAGCTTCCCTTATTATTTACTTATCTGGTATTTCTGCTTAAGAATTTTGTGGAGTGAGTGTGAAGCCAGCTTAGAATGATGCCAATGGTTTTTTTGGATCAGCATGAGAGCCAGTGTGGTGTAGTGGTTAAGAGTGGTGGACTCTAATTGGAGAACTGGGTTTGAGTCCCCACTCCTCCTCCACGTGAAGCCTGCTGGGTGACCTTGGGCCAGTCACAGTTCTCTCAGAACTCTCTCAGCCCCACCTACCTCACAAGCAATGCTCCCTCTAAGCTGTGGAGTCTTATGAGCAAAATCCTACATTGTGAGCAACTGGCATTAAAGTTGTGAGCGAGCGATTGGACTGCAGCAGAAATGAGTTTGCTCTGGAGCCGTCCTCCCTGAGCTAAGACAAAAATGTGTGAGCTGGAGACTAAAAAATGGTGAGTTAACTCATGCCAACTCAGCTTAGAGGGAATGCTGCTCACAAGGTGCCTGATGTGGGGAGAGGAAGGCAAGACAACGGTAAGCCACTTTGGGACTCCTCAGGGTAGAGAAAAGCAGGGTATAAAAACCAACTCCTCCTTCTTCAGCATTGGCCTGACTCTGAATGGGAAAACACTTTTACTCAAAAAAGGAAGCCCTTTTAATAAGTTCTGAAAAGTGATCAGCCTACATATAAGTGCAATGAAGTGCACCTGAATTGTTTTCATGTTCTAGAGAAATGAGGATGTGAACCCAGCCAAGGGAGGCAGAAGAAAGTGTGCCAGCTTTAAATACCCAGCTCTTGCATTCCCCTGAATGGCTGGTTAATATCAGGCTGTCCTACTCAGCCAATATTCTAATGCCTTCCCTTGTTCAAAAGTTGGGTGACACCCAAAAATGGCTCCCAGTTTAGTTGGCAACCAAGCAAGTAGCAGAGATGTACAAACTGCTGTATATTTAAGGGATAGTTATGTTAAGAAGCAATAGTTCCATTAAGAAGCAATGGAAATGGATTTGATTCCCCACTCCTCCTCCACATGAAGCCTGCTGGGTGACCTTGGGCCAGTCACAGCTCTCTCAGAGTTTTCCCAGCCCCCACCTACCTCACAAAGTGACTGTTGGGGGAAGAGGAAGGGACTGTGATTATAAACCACTTTGAGACTCCTTAGGATCAAGAAAAATTGGGTATAAAAACCAGCTCTTCTTCAGAAGTGCCACATAGAGGACAGCCACAGTCGATATGTAGTCAACTCAGTGTTCAGTGAAATCCATATTTAAAGTCAGGCAAGCAACCATGTACTTCCCCCATGAATTTTTTGTTTATTACTCCTGTGATGATTTTCCCTCATGCTAGGAATATTATATTCTGCTTGAATAAGTTAAAGACAATTGTAGTCTCTGCTTTGAGTTCTGCAGGACTAAGCAAACCAAGTTCTGCAGGACTATGGCCCCTGCCACACGGCAGGGAAAACACGAGGCGAAGCGCCAAAAAAGAAACACCGCAGCGGGATACCACGGATCCTGTTAGCCGCGCGCCATTGCTCCCCGGCACGATCAGATGCCGGGGAGGAAGAGGCAAGTGGGAGGGGGAGGCTGCCGAACTGTGCATGCTCGAGCATGCGCAGTTCAGCCGGGGGCCGGGATGTGCCGGCACAAGGACGCACCAGCCGATCCCACGGCCGGCTTGAGGCACTTCAATCGGAAGAACCACCCAGGGTAGGTGGTTCTTTTTGGTGCGGGTTTTCGGCCGGGAGGGACGGATCGGGGACGGGGAGGCAACAATTCCCAGATGTTGCCATGTGATCGTGCCCGTTTGATCCGCCCCCGTTTTGTCTCGCTCCTGGACCAAAACCCCTCGTATGAACAAGGCCTAAGCAAACTAAGCAATTGCAGAAAAACTGCTAATCCCTAATGCAGTGGCAGAGTAGGATTAGCAAGGACTTTGCCTACAACATTGGGCTGAAAGGGTGAGGGCAGATATCTCCTAAGGAAATGTGTCTTAGAGAGCTGCCAGTGACTGAGCAATCTAATGGAAATACATACTATATGGACTGGGACTGTTGATGCCACGTTTACATTAGTGTGCACTGTGCAAATATACGTGATCTGGCGTGATAGGCCTGGCGTGATCTGGTCCATGGGGTTGCGAAGAGTCGGACTCGACTGTGCGACTGAACAACAACATACGTAATGTCAGATTATAAAAGGACTATGTTATGGTGCCAAAGATGGCAGTCTTTTCATGAATACCTTCATTAGACATCTGGGACTCTAAAAAGATACTTTAGAAAACAGCTCCCTTGTATTGTTGAAACATTTCTCGAATGTCATCAAGGCCTTGTAGCTCTTTGGGGGTTCTTTTTTGTGTTTTGTCGGTGGTTTATTTCCCAAGGAATTAGTTGGCCAAAGTTCTGAAATTAAACCCTGCCTGCCAATTCTCCTTCCATTGTAATTCTGCCTCTATTCCTTTTCCCTTAGAGCCATTTAAACATGGATGACACAGCAGGACAAGCAGTATAAGTTATTTAGATGCTTGCAGTTCAATCACATTTGTTGTGCCGTGTCTATGAGGGTGTTACGAAAGTTGATTAAGAAAATTAATGATGAGAAACAAGTGGGGAAGAGAGCAGAGAGCAAAGCAGAAGGGGAAACAGTGGAACTCTCTGGAAGAAATTAATTGTGCAAAAGTCAGAGCAAAACACCTCCTGGAGCCAAGATCTCCCTCTGTTGTGAATCTTTGTCTGAAACAAAAGCATGTAGCAAGATGATGTGCTGTTAAATGAGGCACTTTGGGGGCAAGCTTGTGTGGCCAGCGGGAACTGCGACCACCTTTCTCCCCTTTAATGCGTGCACTTATTTGCAACCTCTGCTGGGTTCCAAGAAGCCAAGAGTGCTGGAATTAGTAAGGTCAGATTTTGGACACATCCATGGTGGAGTGTCAGGAAAAGTTGTCTGTGTGCTAATGCATCACTCTCGCCTTCCCCCCCCCCCCACAAGGGCTTTTGGCCTGTCACTTCATAACAGCTAACATTGCTTGAAATCCGGGAGAAAAAGGAGTGTGAGAGGGGAAAAAAATTCTCTGCAGTGCTCTGAGATAGCGAACTTTAAGAAAAATAAACAGATTGTGCGTTCAAAGGGTAAAATATTCCAGGGCTATTGTCCCATTTAGCTTTCTAGTGCTAATCATAGGGCATGGCCGGGTCATAGTGATCCTGTATGTTTAACCTTTATTAAAGCACTAAGGAAGATAGAATTCTGCTTTGAACTGTTTTATGTTCTACACAATTTCCCCTGCTTTCTTTTTCTGCTGAAAAAACATGAGTTACCAGATGCCCCTTCCTTTAATGGTTCATTTGTTTCCAGAGCTTCAAAGTCCCGTACATCAAGTTTCTGTGGAATGTTCCCTGCTTCAGACATCACAGCTTTCTCAGGACTGGCTCACTCATGGCTTGTGCTCATGATCCACCTCATATGTGCTCTGTCTTTGGCTCCCACCTACCTGTTGACCACTTAGGGGCAATATGGTGGGAATAGGTCATGTTTGTGATATTCTAATGCTGTTGATTTTTGAGACCTCTCTCCCTCCCTTCTGCTTTGGAAACACACCTTCTAAATTTATTCCAATCTCTTTTATCTTCTAGTAGCTCTCTGCTTGCCAGAACAAAAGAAAATGGTTTGCAAAATAACTCGGGCCCTTTGCTTGCTAACTATCTCCTTTATAAATGTCTCAGCTCCTTATTAGCTCAGTTTTCAGATTAGCTTGAAAAATACCTGAGATGCATTGGAAACTGCTTTGATTTAGCTAGCATAGGGTTGCCAACTCTGGCTTGGAAAATTCATGGAGATTTGGGGATAGAGCCAGGGGAGGGCAGTGTTCGGGGATGGGAGGAACCTTTGAGGGTATAATGCCATATAGTCCAGTGTCCAAAGCAGCCGTTTTCTCCAAGGAGACTAGTCTCTGTCATCTGGAGTTCAGTTGTAATTCAAGGAGATCTCCAGGACCTCACTTGAAAGATGGCAACCCTAAGCTAGGTCTTTTTCTTTAAGTAGTCCTTGAGGCATAGGTCAGGGGCTCTGAGACTTGCGAACTTGGGTTAACACAATGAATTCTTAATATCTATGTATGCTCAGGCTCAGATGCAGAAATGAATCAGTTTTCAGCATCAGCTCCTGCACTTCACAAGCTTTAAGAGCCCTCTATAAGCCCTGGGAGCCTGGCTTTGCACCTTCATGTGGTCAACAGTACAATATCTTTTGCCAGCTGCACTTCAGGTTACAAGGTCCATATTTTTCAGCTCATGTCCTCTAGCTGCAGACGAAGGTGTTCCTGAATTAAAGAACATACCATCTGGGTCTAGTTTCTGGTATGGCTACCCATGACTGGTGGGGTTCTAACAGATTTAATATCCTGAAGTAGAAGTGGGAGGAGGAGATGAGCAACAGATTTTCAAAGAGAAATAGAAAACATGCATTGCCTTGTTAACTTTAATGCAGGAACATGTGAAGCTCTCTGATATAAGAATAGGATAGTAAGGCAAATATATACAAAAACATGTTTTATTGCTCAGTGAATTTCTTGATTGATAATATTTTTAATGAGTTTGGCCCATAGGTCAATGGTGTGTGGATAGGCACCTGATTTAAGACATGGGATTTGCACACCACACATTCAAGGCTGTAGGTCTATTTTTTTATGTTTAGACATCAGAAATACAGATTGCAAAGGGGCCCAAGATTTGCAAGGAATAAAAATGAAGTGTTAGCGTTTGATGTCACCAGGTGACAGCCACCTGGATATTAGCTGGTTTCCTAAGAGATAATGTCCCAGATGTAATTTAATGCAAATATTCTCTGAAGTGCAAAGAGTTTCATCAAAACAGAATCAGAAAAACAAGCTCTTCCTTGAGAAATTGCAAATCTTGCTCATGCAGAATCATTACACCTACACCTCACTTACTTGGGGGAAAAAAACCTAGTCATTATCCTTCAAGAAAGTAAAACCTGCTCAGTGATGAATGAGCAGTGAAGTGATTCATGCAGTCAGATATTTTTCTGACCAAATAACTCTTGCATTTTGACAAGCTTGATATACAATGGTGCACTTTAGTGTCACAGTAGGTATGTGATGATTAATGCAACATGTACTCATCAAGAGAAAGCCCCAGCTTATTGTCTAATAGCTCATGAAAGCAACTTTGATTGTGGATGTAGTCTATTGATTTACAATGATGTAGTGTTGCATACATTCATATTTTGAAGCAGAATTCATTGTTCTGTACAAGTGAAACAGTAGAATGCTCTACAGTTTCATCCTCATCACATGTTCAGCTATGTGCCATGTGTTTTGTTTGGCACCGTCTGGTTTTATTTATTTATTTATTTATTTATTTTGTTGGGCTTCGAGCCTGCCCTAGCCCCCAAGCAGGCTCAGGGCAGGTTACAACAGATAATAAATACATGATCCAACTTCTAAAACTACAAACCAAGCCTTAAACAATAGTAAATCATCAATAAATAACAATTGTAACAATTGATGGCGTTGGCCAATTTTTCCATGTCTAACTGCTCCCGTATAAATTCCCCACATGTGTGCAGATGGATTAGTGCTGGTGGGGCAGACAAAAAACAGATAGGTTGTCCATAATAAGCAGTGCAGAGCAATGCAGAGGGAGCGATTGTCTTCCTTTAATACTATTTTTAAAAGGAATCTGTTATGCCCTCCTAGGGGTCCCGTTGGGTTTTACCATAGAATTTCCAGCAATTCATAGAGCTACCTGTGTTACCAGAAGAGATATGACACCGCAGCTGACATCATGGCCACTGATATCCCCTCCCACGCCCTCTTGTTGGTTGCCAGACGCTGCCTGCCTGGCAACCCTATGCCTTTTAACCCAAAGATTTTCAGTACAGTTCACCAAATAATACGGAAGGATAATAAGTATTAAAAGTCTGCCCCAAAACCACACAGCCATTAAAATCAAACCTAAAAACCAACACATCACCCATTCCAGACAACCCATTTAACATCACAGAGCTACAAAATTAAAACAACCAGAATAATTTATTTCATGTATTGTATACTTTATATCATTTATACCCTGTTTCCTTCCCAATTGGGACTCAAAGTGGTTTACAGCATTCTCCCCTTCTCCATTTCATCCTCATAACAACCCATTGAGGTAGGTCAGGTTGAGAGTGTGTCAGGTTGAGAGGTCAGGTTGAGAGGAAGCAAGGAGAGCCAGTTTGGTGTAGTGGTTAAGTGTGTGGACTCTAATCTGGGAGAACCAGGTTTGATTCCCCACTCCTCCACTTGCACCTGCTGATGTGACCTTGGGTCAGTCACAAGCTCTGGCACAGCTGTCCTTGAAAAAGAGCAGTTTGTGTCAGTGTTCTCTCAGCCCCACCCACCTCACAGGGTGTCTGTTGTGGGGAGGGGAAGGGAAAGGAGTTTGTAAGCCGCTCTGAGACTCCAAGTGAAGAGTGGGGTATAAATCCAATCTCTTCTCTTCTTCTTCTCTCTTCCATGGTAGTATGGGAATTCAAACCCTGGTCTTCTAGATCCTAGTCCAGCAATCTAGCCACTATGCCATGCTGGCTCTCTCACTTGAAAGGTAAGTGTCAGAATTCACTATTAGTCTTAACTCCTCCTTCCCCCTCTGTAATCTTCCCCATAAGGAGGAGTCTTAGTTTGATTTCTACTGAGATCACCCAACGAGCTTCCATGGCAAAGTGGGGGTTTCAACACCACACTGGCCTGAGTAATCAACTAATAAAACCAAAATATGAATGAATTAATCAACAAAACCAGTAAAACAACACAGAACAACAACAAGGTAAGCAACAAATAGTGAACTGACCATACAAATGAACAAAATGCCAGGGCAAACAAATATTTCATAGGATGCAAGAAATTCATGTATGTAGCATCAGGTAAGAAGTTGGGGGTGTGGTCATTCCACAACTAGGGTGCCACCACTGAAAAGGTCCTGGTGCCTTCAGCAGTCCATCTTGCTTCCATTACTGATCTAAGACAATACAGCAGTGGCCTTGATCACTGTGTCTCAGGTCATGAGCTCTGCCCAGTTCATTTCCCTGTTTTCATTTGTCTCTGAAGTGAAGTCATAATTGAACCCTGTTCCTAGTGCAGTCGTCATGACTAACAAAGCTATAAAAGAGACTGAGACTTAGTTAAGGGAGCAAATGGCAGTTTTTCTGATTTCCAAACCTAGCAAAGACACCTTCAGAATTCCTTGTCCCCTTTCTCCTTCTTTTAATTTCCCAGCTGCCTCGATCTTCCCTTAATCCCACTTTATGCCTGGCCTAAAGAGCATGGTAGCCGCCAGGCATCTGAATGGCACATGTGTCTAAAGAGGCTACCACCTCGTCATTTCAGGAAGCTCAGATCATTTTTCATTCATTTGAATCATCTGGTTTTAATCAACCGATTATCTGAATCTGCCATCATTTGCTTGCAGAGGGCTGTTAAACTAATAGCATCGATTTCTCTTCCTTCCTCCTCTTGTATTTGTTTGACTTGCAGGCACACTTTTCACAGTAACAATTAACGTGTTAGGTTTTTTTTAAAAAAAGCTGAAAATATAATTATGTCACTCCAGGGACTGCTGCTTTTTGTTACTGCTGACGTTTGCCATTTTCAAGAACAGGGAGGTGTGTAAAAATAAAAGCAAGTTGTGATGGTTTATTTTGAGAATCTGTGGTGTTTATTGGGGGCGGGGGGGGGGGGTCACCATAAATCTCCTCCCAGGAACTCACTCATGGAAGCCACCTTATATGGCTCTTACTGGGTTTTTTCCTGGATTCCCCCCCTTTAAAATTCTAAAGTTAAATGCATGTTGGTTATGCCTGATTCACCCTGTTTTTCTAATTATTATTTACCCTTCTGAGCCATACCTCAATTAGCTTTAATGGAAAAACTAGATATTAGGGGAATGCACATTTTAGGCAAATAAACTGTTTAGGTATTCTAACAGAAAAGCTGTCATGTTTTAATGATGAACAGCTAAATTAGCTGAAGATCAGTGACTAAACTGATGATGCCCACACAGTTTTGTCCTAGGAATGTTCGGGGTCAGTGTCAGATTATCAACTGTAGGTGCTTGACTAAAATTAAAGCACTAAGAAAAGATTGGGTACCAACCTGGGATTAAATGTAAATGTATAATTCTTTACCTAACATATGTTAGTTTGGATGCCTCGTATCCACTTCTTAAGTTTTCTCAGACATGAGAAGCTTGACGTGGGTCATATTGTGGTGACATGTAATTCATCATGGCATAGCGTTGCCAGCCTCCCGGTGGGGCCTGGAGATCTCCCGCTTTTACAATTGATCTCCAGCTGGCAGAGGTCAGCTCCCCAGGAGAAAATGGCTGCTTTGAAGTGTGGACTCCCATGGCATTGTACCATGCTGAGGCCCCTCCCCGCCCCAGACCCTCCCCTCTCCCAGATCTACCCCTAAAGACTTCAGGTATTTTCCAACCCAGACCTGGCAAACCCTATCATGTCACAACCAAGGCTGATTTTATAGATCTACAAACTACAAGAGGATAACCAGGAGATACCAGGAGATGGCACAGTTCTGTGATGGAAAGGATACCTTGCAGGCCCTGGCACCAACAGCTAAAAGGCCTCTGCTCGAGACCTTGGAGAGGCGCTGTCAATTAAGCCTGATCATACCAACCCAGGTGGGCCAAAAGAATGTGACTTACCATTAAGGTGGTTTCATATGTTCACACTGAGGATGCTTAGTCTAAGTTTTGGATATTTCTGTAGCTCCACTGGTGTAAGACGTTCTGCATACTTGCAGCTATATATCTGAGGGTTGATCTTTATAGCAGACAGCATGTATCCTACCTTTGGCTGGAAGAAAGTTGGAAGCCTTCCTTCAGTGGAGGAGCCACAAGTTGGAGGAAGACTCCTTAGGCTTAGTGAAGGCTTCCAGCTTTGCTTAGTGGACTGGCAGGATACATGGCAATACTTTTTTTAAACATCGCAATATTTCTATCTTCCTAATACAAGAATATCTAACCTTCCTCTGCTTCTTCCTCTGATGAGTTTTGTCCACCCACTTCCTTTCCTCCGGTGATGAATTTCCTTTGTCTTTGACTCTATTTTATAGTTTGTTCCATTCCAAATCAATATTGTTTTCCACATAATATTGTTTGCTGTGATTTACCTTTTTCATTTAAAGAGTACGTTGAAATGAGCCGGAATGAAAAAATGTGATTTTTTTTGTCATGCCATTGTTTTCATTGTATGTCTAATTTTCAATCAATCATAAATTGGTTGTGAGTCAAAGGTTCCATTGTATGCCCTTATAAATTGCCATAGCCAAATGATCTGTGTGTGTTTCTACCGGTGTTGCCATTTATCCTTGTCATGGATCTGTCTAGTTTCTGAAGCATACAAACACCATAGACCTCTGACATTCCTTCATTAACTGTATTAAGGGTGTTGACCAGATTATAAAATACATCAATCCCTTTTTGGCTAGGCCTAGAGATGCTAAGACTACAAAATGTGCCAAGAGTTCTAAGGTAGAAGTGAACAAATTTCTTGGTTTAATTACTCATTTGGGATACTACAATCTGTTGCCAAAGCTGGTTATCGTCAACTTTGATTAGAAATCATGAAAGACAGCTGCTGAAACACTGAGTGGGGGAATTGTATTGGATTAGAAAGGGCTTTCTTGGAATTTAAAATAGCAGGAATATATCAGTGGGGGACCTGTGAATTTACATTTATTTTAATAGCAGAAGGCTGGAGGATGGGATAGGAAATGCCATTTCATACATTTACTCTCTGTGTTTTGTATTAGCTCTGCTGCTTTGTCCGTGATGTTTGAGTTGGCCTCAGCGATCTTCCCCCTTTCCGTGTTGTAACTTAACTTTATTAAATTCACAACATTGTGCCCATTTGTATAGATTGGGCTACTGACAACTTTCATATAAGAGACCCATGGAATTTAATTTTCCCTCCTTCATTCCCAACTGCTGTTTGATCTCATCTAGAAACAATTACTTTTGCAAACAGTATTCTGAAAATACAGCCATCAGCACTGAAATGTGGGTACATTTAAATTCCATTTGGTTTAAAATGAGTCACCCTAGGCTGTTCTTTCTAAGGGGGCATACTGTATTATGTTCATCATTTGGCATTAATGAGTTGTGGCAGTTGCGTTTGATTTAAACATTTTGGCAAAATAAGCCCCCACAAGCACCTCTGCTCTACCCCAGGGATATAGAATTTTCCTAGTCAGCCCAGATTACTTGATCATAATGAGGAGTTCACCTCTACCATGATCCGCAGCCAAAATGAGAACCTTTAACCACTTGATGCCACTGCCCATAGCTTGTAGAGATGAATCCTTCTGGAACCTAAACCATCTCTTCTGAAATGTAATTTGACTACATATGTCATCTGACAAGGACCCTTCATATATGATTTATGCAATGTTGATACTGACAAAAATAGGTTTTGTGTGTTTTTTATTCATGGAACTTTTGTACATTTTGGAAGACGTTTCACACCAGTGCTGCTGCTTCATAGAATTTTCTTTGTGGTAGAGACATTAAATATGATATTGCATGCAACAGTCATGTAGTTGGAACATTTAAATTCATTTGAAACCCAAATTTTGTGTTTCAATATAATTTAATCATTGACTTTAAATTATCCAGGTTTCGAAATTAGTTGCTTTGTATTAGGAATGTGATTAACCTTTGAGTCTCAGTCCACAAACTTTGGGTACCCAATACTTTCAAACAAAGTTCTTATGCATAGAAACTAGATATGCTGCAAGCTTCAACATAAATACAAACTTACCTTGCTCAGACTCCCTTGGTTACATAAAAGGTGAGTTGCTGCTTGATTTGTCTATAAAGTACTACAATAAGCAGCTTTGCACTTGTACAACTTTGTCACTGCAGCTTTTGCCTAGTTAAAAAAACAAATAATCTTAGTTACATGAGAAGAAACAGAATCTCTGGGTGTCATGTTGATCCAGTCATTAAGTTGAGCAACATGTATAAAGCATGGCATCACTTGCAGATTGTTCCCTCATTGCAGCTGCGTGGCCAAATGCATCCTTTTAAATGAAATAAATTACACGGACATCTTTGTGTGCCTGCACAGTCAGTGCTAGGTATGAAGAATTCATTGTTATAGCTGATCACAAGATTGGCCAGGTTTATGAGTAGACACTACTAGAGGCCCACAAAAACATTAAGTAGTAAGTCTCTGATCCTGTTGTTCATGTTGTTAATCTCCCTTATATATAAAAGCCGAATGGTGGTGGCACTTCTCTAGAACATTCCACACGCTCCAGAATTGGTTGGCGCCCTGGTGTGTCACTCAGAATCTGTCCCTATCCACTGGCTGCATTGTTTGAGTCTTGCCTCCAACATTCTAAACAGTTTGCTGTTCCTCTCTCCCCCCCCCCCCCATAGCCAGTCAGAACACAGAGGTTATTTGCATATGCAGCCTCATGGGCTCTTGCCTCAGAACACAGAGATCGTTTGCTTATGCGACTTGATTGGCTTTTGCCTCTAACATTCTAAACAGTTTGCTGTTCTGAGGTAAAATGTGTCCAATCTCCAGGTGAGGGCTGGAGATCACTCAGAATTACAACTGCTTTCCAGATGGCAGAGATCAGTTCCCCTGGAGAAAATGGTGGGCTCTGTATCCTTATATGCTGCTGTTTTGTTTTTTTTAATCCCCGGAGGGATATTTTTATTTTTGCAATACACTACAAACTACAAAAAAAGTATGAAGGAAGGGGACTACATCTAGGGACAAAGAAAAGGTAACCACACTATACTAAAACCCCAAGAGGAGGAGATCTTATTCCTGTTAGTGAAAGTGTTAGTAATATAAGTGTTAATAAAAACAATATACTTGTAGAGTTCTTGTTTGTCTCAGCTTCAATGTTAACATGTTATTTTGTTAGTTGTTATGAGAGAGCTTTCTGATCATCTTCTTATTCTTCGCTTCAAAAGGCAATTCTCAGAGTCCTTCTGCCTTTACTTCAGTTTTCTGTCTCTAAAGTCATATACCACTCTGACTGCCTCTGGTTCGGTTTCCACAGCAGAGTCCTCCTTCGTTCCCGAGGTGGCAGAGTCACTTGATTTCGTTTCTTCCTCTTTGGAATCTTCCTCCGTTCCCAGCTGGCGTCGCAAAAATTCCTTGGCTTTAAAGGTGGAATCAATCTTTTCTCTTTTATCGTTGATCTTGAAGATGACACCCTCCGTGATCGCCCACCTATACGAAATTCCATTAGTTTGAAGAAAAGAAATTAAGTCCTTATAGTTTTTCCTCTTTTGACAAATTTCAAATGGAATGTCTTTTAAAGTTTTAATGATTAACTTTCCCATTTTCAGTGGAGTTGCTGATGTCGCCTTTAAAATAGCATCTCTGGTCTGTCTTCTTGAGAATCTGACCACAATTTCTCCAGGCAGGCTATTTTTTTAAATGTAATTGGAGTAAGCCCTATAAGCCGTCTCCATCTCTTTTACCAGTTCATCCGCTGTTAAGTCTATTGATGGAGTGATGATCTCGCTAAGTATTTTCCTCACATCCTCCTTCTCTGCCTCAGGTACTCCCTGGAATCTGAAAATCATGTTGGCTTTTTCCATCTGCAGCTGTAACAAATGGTTTTCTTGTAGATTTTGCTTTGTTTCCACTTCTCCCATTCTTTTCTTCATTTTCTTGCTTGTGGTGTCCAACTCCTTACATTTCCCAGCTACTTGCTCCACCTTCTTCTCCATTTCTTTCATATGGAGCTTCTGAGTTGCAAAGTTTTTATTCATTACAGTTGGTTGCTGGTTAATACCATTGAGTTGCTCCATCACTGGCTTGAGCATATCCGCTAGCATTTTCATGACGTCTGCTCCCTCTTCCAGTTTTGGGCTCTGGCTGCCAGGCGGTTTCGTTTTTAGCTTTCTTTGCACGGCAGCCATTTTTTACGATTTGTTTACAGTTTCTGACACTTCCCTCCGACTCTAAAGATCGCTCCCACGCTGTCAGCAATCAAGTAAGCCTCTCAAAACACACTCGCTGTTTTTCCTCCCCCTTCCCCCTTTGTCTCGCTTATCAGTCTTTTCGCATAAGAGGCGTCCCTCTTTGCAATCCATTTTCTCACGGGGGGGTAATTTGCTTTTTACAATCGTCCGCTTATTTTGAACTCACGTTCATTGTCGGTCAATTTCTCCGACCTCACTTGCTTCAATACTGTTCCGCTCGATCTCCAGCGCTTGTCCCGGTCAAACCAGCTTGTGCCCGAAGGCCATGCAGCGGCCGGACCATCAGGGCAGAGGGGAGCCTCAAATTCTCCGGCTTTACGTCATCGAAGAGGCTACCCCTCAAAAGCCCTCTGACCTGGAGCCTATCCCAAAGGCTCCGTGGGGGTGCTACTTGAGGTAGCACCCCTCCAACCCAGATCATTCCCCTGCGGTCCTGGGAGAACGTCTGCCATCACTGCTCCATAAACCGGAAACCTGTATCCTTATATGCTGCTGAGGTGGCCCCCGTATGACAGTTAATGTGACGTAGCAGTCAGGCCTTCAGAGCATAGGAGAGGCTGCAGGTGTGTTGGGGGGGGGGTTGAAAGCTGAAGAGTGAGGGGGAAATAAAGGTAGGTTGATGATTGGCTGGTAAGGAGAAAGAGTTGCCAACTCCGGGTGGGAAATTCCTGGAGATGTGAGGGATAGAGCCTGGAGAGGGTGAGGTTTCAGGTACAAAGGGACTTCGGACAGGTACAAAGCCATAGACTCCACCCTCCAAACCAACCAGTCCTTTCTGGGGAACCATTGTTGCCAATCTCCAGGTGAGGGCTGGAGATCACTCAACATTACAACTGTTCTTTAGGTAGCAGAGATCAGTTCCTCTGGAGAAAATGGTGGATTCAGTGTCATTATACCCTGCTGAGGTCGCCACAGCAAATTGACACTGAGTGTCCAAGGCCGGGGCACCCGCTTAGAGCCTCTTTCTAGAGGTCGTTGTATTTATTTCCACAGTGGGCCTTTTTCCTAGTTGGTTTATATTGTCCATTTTGTATTTGTATTTTTTCATGTTGAAAAATTAATAAAAATTTAAAAAATAAAAAGTAGTAAGCCTCGAAGCAAATCTCAAATTGATTTTTTCCATTGTGCTAAAACAGCAGAAAGTATACTTATGTATGACAGAAAATATAGTCATCTATTAGAACACTGTGCAATTGTGCAAATGAGCACATCAAAATTCATTAAGACACATTCTAGGTAAAGGTTTCTCTTGCTCGAAAGTCAGTCGAATCCTATTCTCCTTGGTCATGTGGCCGGCATTACTAAATGCCGAGGCACACGGAACACTGTTACCTTCCCAGCAAAGTGGTACCTATTTATCTACTTGCAATTTCTTCTTTTCGAACGGCTAGGTTGTCAGGAGCTGGGACCAAAGACGGGAGCTCACTCCATCACGCGGCACACTCGGGTCTCCAACTGCTGAACTACAGACCTTCTGGTCTGCAGCTCAGCATCTTAACTTCTGTGCCACCGTGGCCCCAAGACACATTCTAAATGCTGACCAAATGATTGGCTCTTTGCTTGAGACTGGGGAACAGGACATGAACGCAACTGGCAAATGTTTAAGTGTAACTAATAAAACCTTATGATGCAAAACCAGTTTTAGACAGATGGGAGGTGTATTTTACTGCCAGTCAACTTCAGGATCCAAGCCTCACAGATCAAAGGAAAACACAGCCTCCAGCCAGAAGTTATAAATACATTCAATAGGATACTGTTCTCTGACACTGCATTGCAATACTGTAATGCAAAGCATGATGTGAGGTTCTGTCAAAACTTTGCCTTTGGATTTCCCCCCCAGTTACAGGTTAAATACATGGAAATTCCAAAACATCCCATTTTTAACATGGCACTGCCAAAAACCAAAAAAGAACATCCCTGTCTTGGTCAGATATCTAAAGAGCATGCTTTTAGTTTCAAGCCACAAAGACTAACGGCACTAAATAAATCTCAACAGTCACAATGCGTCTTAAACTATATAATTTAACAGCAGCATTGGAGGAAAATGTTAAATTATATAACTCCACAGTGCTGCCACATGCAAACTGTCCAAGGTAGTGCCTCACAAGCAACAGTCGTGTCAGCAAAGAGTAAACCCTGCTGAATGCATCCTTTAGTTTGACAAACAATATTTTTTTTTCCAGAAGTGGTGAAGGGGAAACTCTAATTTCAGCATGTTTCAGTTCCTAGTACATTTTTTCACAAGTAAGTGATTTTCTTTAAAGGCTAAATTTTGGGTATTCGGTCAGAGTTGTTCCATTTGTTAAGACAGGTTCTCTAGTATTAATGGTGTACTTCGTAATGGCAAGACTGTACGCTTATTGCAAAAAGAATATGCTTGTAAAAGCTACTGTTGCATGGCAGCTAATGCAATAAGCCACTTATGAGGAGAACCGTGTTCAAATCGCAACCCTTCCATACACTCACTAGGTAGCCTTAACCTAATCTCTCTCCCCTTGAGCTGTCCCTTCATCTGCACTATCCTAAAGGAGCTTTTTGTATAAACAGAGCTGGGGCTTCTTATCTAGGGTATGATACTGCACTTCCCTTAACTATACCATGGATTGTGATGAAAAATTGTTTTTGGATTTTTTTGTTGTCATAAGTATATCTTTAATCGACCATCAATGTGGAGCTACAATAGGATATTGAATTGTATTTCTCATTTTCTTTCTTCCTAATATTTGCTGGCATTTGTTTCTCTCTGACTTTAACCAGTAAGAATACTTAGCTGATTAAAAAGTGCTGAGTCTTTTGCATTATATTACCAGTACCTTTATAAGTGTGTGTAAGTGTGCATAAGTGTGCTTAAGACTTTTGGTCATGCAAGCCGAAATAAATATTATTATTATTATTATATTACCAGTGGATGTACTGGATTTTGCACATCAGTAGTTCGTTGTTGATCTTATTACCAAGCTTTAGTTCAGCTTGTTATGATGAGCATTTTGAGCAAGTGGTTATGTTGTATATGCAGGGAAATGTGCTGAATGATCCCACAGAATTTCTGTTCATCTGTCAGCATCTGGACCAGAGCCTTTGCCCTTCTGTTATACCTGCTGTTAGGATGGTTGTGCTGGCTTTATCACCAGTAGATTTCCATTTTACAGCCTAGTCAGCTGCTGGCCTCTGAGCCTCTGCTATTGTAAGTAGTTTTTGTTGAGACACCAGCTCCTATCCTGACCTCAAGAAGTGGCAGTTGTGGAACCCCACTGAAGCCTTCAGGGATACAAAGTCTGCCTGGATATTGGCAGACTGTGTAACAAGAAATCCAACATAGTTTTGCCATAGTTATCATTTGAGGATAGAGTTGCCAGCCAAGTGTTAGCAACCAGTGGAAGCTTTAGGGGCAGGGACAAGTAAATGGGGAAAATAGGAATTACAACAACCCCCTGATATCACTTCCAGCCTGAGCCTGGAAGTGATGTCATCATGTTTGCCTGGTTCTCCAGGATTCTAAAAAACTCTATAGTTTTATCATAGAGTTTTAGTGGACTACTAGAGCATTGTGCGGGCATGATGATATCACTTCCAAGTTCGTGTCAGAAGTGATACTGTACCATCACCACAATACTTATCACTACTGTAACATTTGGCAGGTAGCACCCAGGAGCATCCAACTCCCCCTATTCAAGTATAATTCTATTATATACTAATTTTTACATGAAGGAGTCAGTAAATTAAAATGAACACAGTGGCTACTAACTTTACAGCCATATTTTTGCTTCTTGTTTCTACAGACCGGGGGGCGGGGGGAGTTAATCTTAGTCAACACTATCACATTTTAAGGAAACCAAGATAACATTCTCTGGCTAAACAATGGCTCCTGCAAAAGAGTTTCCTTCATCCTCACTTTTGTCCGTCTGTTTTGAAAAGACCTTTAAAAGCCTCACCACAGGAAGCTAGGTTGTAATCTGTGGTTAATACTGGTTTTTAAACAAGCATATTTTCACAGGATAGGTAAATGTATCAAGAGCTGTAACAGGGTTGGCATTAGCTGTAAAAGCTGGATCTTCCTCGGCATCAAGTCTTTTAAAAAAATTCATATAACTTGTAATCTTATATTTACAGACATGTGTGTGCACATACACCGAGGGGGCAAAACTATAGTTAGAAGAGAGCCAGTTTGGTGTAGTGGTTAAGTGTGTGGAGTCTAATCTGAGAGAACTGGGTTTGATTCACCACTCTTCTACTCGCAGCTGCTGGATGACCTTGGGCAAGCTATATTTCTGTCAGAGGTGTTCTTGAAAAAGAACAGTTTCTGTCAAGAGCTCTCTCAGCCCCACCTACCTCACAGGGTGTCTGTTGTGGGGAGGGGAAGGGAAAGGAGTTTGTAAGCCACTCTGAGACTCCAAGTGAAGGGCAGAGTATAAATCCAATCTCTTCTTCTTCTCTCTAATTCTACCATACCCAAAAAACAAAGTTTCGACCCAGAAATCCCCAACATGCTTAGCATCACTTCCGGGTGACATAGGCACATCACATTTATTTCTGGCTTTCTTCCCTCCCCACTCCAATGGATCTGGCGACCCTATGCAGAGCCAGGCAGTGGCAAACAACCTCTGAATGTCTCATGTCTTGAAAAACCCATGGGGTTGCCATAAATCATCTGTGACTTGATGGGGGGGATGTTGCTCCAAATTATTTTGATTATGTGACATGGGCCCCGGTCACATAGTAAAGTTGCCGTGGGAGAGGCACGGGAGTCCCGCGGATTTTCCGGGCGCGATCACACCCCAACATCTGGGAAGCACAGTGCTCCCGTGGCGAACTCGTGGCTCCCCCCCAAAGGTGTGGATTTAAAAAATAGTATTTACGAGGTACTAGTTTCCGGAAACTGCGGGCCAAGGACAGGCGTCTGATCGCGTTTCTGGTGGACTTATGTGACATCCGGCGCCCGTCTCCGCAGGTTGCGCAACAGCGCCCAACAGCGCATGCGCACAAAGTGCGATTGCTAGTGCGATTGTGCGGCGCGGCTTCTGTGCCACGCTGCAGGATACCCGTCTGGTCGGCATCTCCCCCCTAACCACAGGACCTCGACCGGGACATGTGCTCTGGGGCAATGAGCCACGCCTCCCCCCCCCCGCGATATCCGGCCCGTGTGACTGGGGCCATGGATTTTTTTTACCTGACTGCCGACAGGATTAAGGAAGGAAAGAGCTGGCTAAAATATATTAATTTCATAACTGATAACTCCTGTTCCCCAGAGCATCTTGTGCATTTTGTCATCCAGCAACAATTTTGTAAAATAAGCAGCTGCCGCCACTGTATCCAAGACCAATGCATGAAATTGTTTGTTTTGTTGGTTGATTTAAATAATGTTTTTGTATTGTAAGCTGGTTTGGTTCCCTTCTTGAAGGACAATTGGGATGCAAATACGTAAATAAATAAATTTTAATGTGTCATAAAATACCAAACTGTATCTGCCAAATCAAGACAATTTTACTTGGCTGGACACTGGTATATGTTGTTACAGATGTTCTTGGAGGGAAATGGTGTTCTAGCCCTATTTTGATCAGGCAGCAGTCTGGAGTTTGGTAGTAAGAGACTGTTTGGATGAGCAGGTTTTGGAGTTAAGTCTTTAAGGGAGCCATAACTTCCTCAGCTTGTGTGCTGCATGGCAACTCACCAGATACTTTTGTTCAACACAGGCCTAGTTCTTTGATCAAGATAAGCCCTTGAGGCACTGGCAACTTTACATGCTCACAGATTTTTCTAGCTAAGTACAACTCTTGTTTCTCTTCTTCTCTTTTGTTTGCCAGCATACCAACATCTTCACAGGTAAACAGTGTGGAGATCCTGATAAGCAATGCTGCCTTTTAGCTTGTGGAGTCTTGTGAGCAAAAATTCTACTTTGTGAGCTACTGGCATAGGGTTGAGAGCCAGTTTGGTGTAGTGGTTAAGTGTGTGGACTCTAATCTGGGAGAACCGGGTTTGATTCCCCACTCCTCCACTTGCAGCTGCTGGATGACCTTGGGCAAACCATAGTTCTGTCAGAGCTGTCCTTGAAAGAGCAGTTCTTGAAAGAGCTCTCTCAGCCCCACCTACCTCACAGGGTGTCTGTTGTGAGGAGGGGAAGGGAAAGGAGATTGTAAGCTGCTCTGAGACTCTGAGTGAAGGGCAGAGTATAAATCCAGTCTCTTCTCTTCTTCTTTTCTTCTTCTTGCCAGGTCTGGGTTGGAAAATATCTGGAGAGTTTGGGAGTGGATCCAGGAGAGGGCAGGGTTTGAGGCGGGGAGGGGCCTCAGCATGGTACAATGCCATAGAGTCCACCGTTCAAAGCAGCCATTTTCTCCAGAGGAGCTGATCTCTGTCAGCTGGAGATCAGTTCTAAAAGCAGGAGGTCCCCAGGCCCCACCTGGAGGCTGGCAACCATATACGGTCATTAAAGTTGCGAGTGAGCGATTTGGCTAATGCATAAATTAGTTTGCTCTTGAGCCATCCTTCCTGATCTAAGATAAAAAT
Organism: Gekko japonicus; assembly: GCF_001447785.1. Classification (NCBI taxonomy): domain Eukaryota; kingdom Metazoa; phylum Chordata; class Lepidosauria; order Squamata; family Gekkonidae; genus Gekko; species Gekko japonicus. The sequence goes on from NW_015161410.1 coordinate 378,793, forward strand.
CTGTGAGTTGGAGGCTAAAAAACTGTGAGCTAGCTCACACTAACTCAGCTTAGAGGGACCACTGCCCTGGAGCCATCCTTCCTGAGGTAAGACAAAAACGTGTGAATAGAGGCTAAAAAACTGTGAGCTAGTTCACACTAATCCAGTTTAGTGGGAACACTGCTGATTAGATGACTCTTTTTTTGCCATCAAGTCGCTGCTGACTTATAGAAACCCCATAGAGTTCTCAAGGCAAGAGACTAACAGAATTGGTTTGTCATTGCCTGCCTCTGCATAACAACCCTGGTATTCCTCGGTGGTCTCCCATCTCCCATCGAACTAGTAACCAGAGCTAGCAGGGTTTAACTTCCAAGGTTGAACAAGATTGGGATAGCCTGGGCTATCCAGGTCAGGGCTCAGTAGACTACCCCTTGCTTTTATACCCTTAAATCTAAGAACCATGTGGTACCACATATGATCAGGTTCTTCTGAACCACTTCAGAGGGCTGGGAGCCTGTTTTCACTTTTCTTGGTAGTTCCCCCCAAAAGCCATATTAAGTCTGTATTCTTTTATTCCCTACAAATTGTCAGTGCGTACTTCAACATATTCTTCTGTCACTAGCATTACTTAATATTCATATGAGCCTGGGGCAAGGGGTTGTCTTCAAGCTTGGATGTTGTCAGTGTACTGATGATACCGAATTATATTTCCATTGTTTCATCATGAACCGTGAATGAACTGAATAAGGGTTTTCAAACTGAGGTTGAATCCAGAAAAATTAGATATCATGATGGCTAGTGGTCAGTTTAATTATCAGAAGGTCTCAGGTTCTGTCCTTGGTATCTGCAGTTAACAGGAGCTCAGGTGGCAAATGCTGGTAAAGAACTTTTGCCACATGAGACCCTGGAAGGATGTTGCCAGTCTGAGTTGATAGTGCTGAGCCAGATAAAACAAAGGACTGTGTGGGTACACAGGTTTGGCTACCCATAAACGAGGCTGTCCTTAACTGGAAAATGTCAATATTATGCATAAGTTAGATCACAGGTTTAAGCCATATCCAAATGGACGTGTGTCAATTCAATGTTGTTTATGAATCATTCTGACTGCTGTCATGTTTCTTTGATGTACATGGCACTTTAAAAAAGGGAGATGATGATTAAAGAAGAGAGGAACTTGGCATTATATAGGAATTCTTGTGTCTAGAAGAGTGGGAGTTTCTGGTGTCCAGAAGAGGGGAGTGGTTAGACTAGTATTGGATTAGGGAGGCTCAGTTCCAAATTTCTGGCCAGCAGTGAAGCTCAGTGGATGATTTTGCATCAGTCACACTTTCAGTTTTTCCTGCCTTGCACGGCTGTTACGATGGTAAAATAAGGGAAAGGGAGAACAATGCCTATGGGCTTGAGCGCAAACACATTACAAAGTCAGTGCTTACCTCTGGAGACATTTACAATTTTTAAAAAATCTTCTCAAACAACATATAGTAGGTTTAGAACTTTAGGGATCTGACTATTGTTGTAAATCCTTTATTAATTAAATATGTGTCATTTGGAGCAAATAGCTTTTAATAAATTTATGCAGCCATATGCTAAGCAGGAAGTTGTCTAATGGGTTGAAAATTTTTTAGTTTATTTTTAGTTTAGAAAATGTGTCATCTATATTGGCATGAATTAGTGTGGCCCATTGTACACGTAATATTCTAAAATGTGGTGCACAAATTTTGTTTTCTTCTGCAAGCATCAGTTCATGCCGTATTAAATAATTAAAACTAGCCTTATCTCATGTAGTTTTGCTCCACTGGTTACAATAATAAGCAAATGGGTGATGATTCCAAAAATGGTCATTATTGAACTATTTTCTTTCACACATAGATACACACATAGGTCTATTTGTGAAATGCAGGATAGTTCATGCTTCTTCAGATTGGCGACTGGGATACGTGGTCCTGCTGTGTGAACTGAGTTAAGAATTAGACTTCCAAAAATGCATGTCATTGAGCTTGCTCAACGTTTTGTAAGAAATATTTGTTATCTCATGACCTGCATACCTGGTGGCAATTACATGGACATTGCAGCAATTCTTTCAAGTACTATTTTTGTATTCATACAAAACAGCTTTCTGTTTATTTACTCTGCTTATCAACAAGACCACTGTTTTCCATGACGGTTGCATTTAATAATTAGGAATTTTTTTGCTGGGGCCAAGAAGTCAGCTATATATCTCTAATGAGTTCAGTGACATTACTGGGAGAGCCTAGCAATAGTTGCCATTGTGTGAGTTTATTGCATTAGCTATAGGAGCAGTAACACAGATGTCAAGGTCAGGACATCAACAAGTAATCTTTGGGTAAAATGAAGACTTAAGGGGGACAGCCATGCCCTAGTCTAAGGAACAAGGAAGTGCTGTTTGGAAAATGTGTTCAAGCTTGCTGAAGCCATGTTCCCCTTTGAGTGCTTGTGCTAAAAAAAAATTGTGTAAGCAGCTAGTTTTCCAAAGGCTGCACCGTACTTCACTAAAAACTCAGACGTATATTAACATTGTCCTTTCTGCCATTTTCACAGTAGACCAACACTGCCCAAACTGGTAGTTATTTCTTTACTGAAATTAGAAACGGACTTAATATCTATTTCTGTCTCCTTCTTGATCAGCTTCCATAAAAACGGAATTTCGTCTTCCTTTTAGCTCTGCAACTCTTCTGGCATCTCACTCTCCTTTTTCAGCCAATTCAGCTAGCATTGATAGTTTCAAGATTTTCCCATGCTCATCATCCCTGGCATGGACTGCATCTTGGAATCCCAAATGGGTCATAATTCTTTTCCCGGGTTGTTTCCTATTTAATGGCAGAGAGGACATGGGTGAGTGCTGCACTGGATCTTCCAGTTCTAATGATCAATTCCAACATGGTGGTTTAACTTTCCAAAGTGCACTTTGCCTCCTAATGCAGCATGAAAATGTAACAACCATGACCCCCCCCTTATCTATTGTCTTGAATTACAGCATGAACCAGAATATCAATGAATGAATGAAATGCTGAGGTTGGACATGAGGTTCATTGACAAGCCTTGGGAATGTAACTTTATTTATTTTTTTATTTGATTTATATACCACCCTCCCCATGGACAGGCTCAGGGCTGTTTACAACAATCTTAATATAATACCATTCAAACAACCATTAAAACAATTAAAACAATAAAATCCTAAAATACCACGCAAACAGTATCAATCAAATTATTTAAAATCCGGCAGTACCCTGATACTGGGATCCAGGCCACTGTGGCGGACATAGCCAGGAGGGAAGAGGGACATCCGCCACTTGAACCAAAGGTGGAAGAGTTCTGTCTTATTTTCTGGCATGCTTAAGATCTGACAAACAACCATGGTTTATCATAAGGTGAATGAGTTGGGCAGGGGGAGGATCCTCAGGCTTGTGTATTTCATCCAATCTCCCCTGTGGGCACAGCTTGATTATTAAAAACCTTCCCTATTGAGAGAATTTGCCATTATATCCAAATCACAAGCTATAGTTTACTATCTTCCTGTTCAACCATGATTCCAAATTTTGGTTTATTCCTAGTTTGAGTAGAAGGCAGGGGACCATATTTTATGGCTTTGACTAGGGGTCTCCAGTCCTGATGGGCCTTTTTAGAATTTGAATCACCACTAGTGACAAAATGGTTGCCATGGGAGCTGGGTGCAGTCATAAAAATGGGGCTGCCAAGCCCCTGGTCAGGGTGGAGGAGCTCTCTTTGCCTGCTGCCACTCTGAGTCACAAAACCTTTGGAAGTTCTGCAAAATGTTAGAAGGTTCCAAGTGCCAAGGATTGAACCTGGGACCTTCTGCATGACAAGCAGATACTCTACCACTAAGCCCCGGTACCCTCCCCAAGGTGATATATGGTTGGCTGTAAAAGTAATAATCTTTAATTACTGAGCTGGGCCCAAGGGACAAAGAAGAGAAAGACTGAACTGTGGGATTCCCCAGGTTCATTCATGTATTACAAACCATGGTATGTTAATTCTGAAGTATACTAGTATCAAACAAATAGATCTTACTGGGTTAATATTTGCATAAGCACTTGCTGCCAAGCCAAAAGCTAACCGAAACAAAGATGCAATAATGCATAAGAGCATGGGCGGCGAGGTGTGTGTGTGATTATTTAGCTGTGGCTTGGATAATTTGTTTCCTTGATTATGCTCTTGAATTGGAAATTTGCCACCTTCTAAAGCATTCATCTTTCTTGACTTTAGAGGATACTTGTCCATAGATTACCTTCAAATAGGTTGGAGAAAGCTGGCAGGTACGCAGGGAGCCACGGAACAATTAGTATGCTCTGCAAAATGTCTGTCTTCGAACACGCAATGTCAATATAGAACAGGAGTTAATGGACTTCAGTCTGACTATTTTTTTTCAGCTGACCAAGGAGAATGAAGGGGAGACAAGCCATTTAAGCTTTTTTTTTTTTTGCAAGGCGGACATCTGTTTTCAATAAGGGTGGAACTAGATTGTCTGCATTGAATGTGAGATTTATTTTATTTATGTAGTTGATTTCTCTTCCATCTTTCTGAACACCCAGGGTGGCACACAATAAAAACAACAATAAAACAAACCAAGCATTAATCATTAATACCTAAGATACTAAAGCACCAAACACACTAAGGAGCAATGCATTATCATAGATTCAGGCAGTAGGCTAAAAATACTGATAAGTGAAACTTACATAGTAGCAAGATAAAAATAAAATCATGGTATAAAAGTGAAATAGAAAACAGTATTAAATATATCATGCAAACTCCATAGCAACATTCTAAGAACCTCACCAAACCACTGGGGATCCGCAGTGCATTAAGGCCAACAACCAGCATAAATGCTCTCCAGAAGGAGTAAGTATTCCAGTTGTGCCAGAAATACCAATCAAGAAAGGGAGTCAAAGGCCGAGGGTTCTATAGCTGAAGTGCTGCTGTTGAAAAAGCCCTGCCATTGGGTGCTTGTCAATGTTGACAGTGAAAGTTCCTGAAGCACTCTGATGGGCAATATCAAAGACCAAGGAAGTACATATGGATGAAGATGGCAGTTCTGGAACCTTGGACCTAAGGTTTGAAGGTCAACGAATTAGCCCAAGGATCACCTTCCTTATGCAAAGTGTAGTAGCTATAGACAGAAGCTTTCTATTATTGCTGGTGAGATACTCGCTACTGTGACTCACTGAATAGCCTGTGTGAAGAATATGCTGCCATTTCATGCTTTCCAGTGAAATACTGTGCGGGCAATGCAGCTTCCTTGTAACAAGGCGGTGTTCTGTGAACCATGTCCCTCTCAATCTCACCCCAGTCACAGTTAGTTGCTATTGGAAGAATATGGCACACAGCACAATGTCTTAACTGTGTATAATTCCAATACCCAATATGCTAGTTACCTTTCCCAGGTGTCCCACTTAAGTGAGCATCTATCAAAATTTACTAACTAAATGCCGAAATTGCTTGAACTCTTGATGACCTCTAATGCAGGTACAGAAACAGTATTATCCAAGAGCAAAGCACAGACAGAGATCTCCTTCAGGGTAAGCCTGGCACTAAGCAAAGCATGCCGATTAATGCACAGTTGTGTCCCTGAGTAGCAACACTGATTCCCTTCATCTTGAAGTACTTGTTTTGCTCCAGGAAAAGCACTCATACCCAGAATAGAAAAGGAATATGTATATTTTATTGTATTAAAAAAAAAACACCAGCATATTGTGGCCTGCTTCAGGATTCTGTTTCAACAACCCCATGTTGCTGGGTGATCTCACCACACCTGTGAATTGTTCGGATTTAAGGTCTAGGAAGCCAACTTTTTTTATCTGGTGCGCTCTCCGCCATAGCTCTGTGTCACACCACATGGGAGGGATGACATGCCAAGTGTAGTCACGCACTAGATGGAAATTTCAAAGTTGTTTTGAAGGTTGCAAATGGGATTTAAAGGTGAGAAACTTCTCTTTTGTTACTCACCAAGATGAAAGTGCTCAATTTTCACTGCCTACACCCTCCCCCCCAAAAAAGAGAGACTGTCAGAAGTCTCAAATGTACAAAACCCACTATGTGGCTTCTCTCTTCATATCTGCAGTTTACTTGCGGATAAAAATTTTAATCAGATGTTTTTGTACTCTAAAGATTTTTCATTTGATTTACAACTTGTAGGAGGGAGTTGCAGCAAGTAATCAGGGAGAATGCCACGAGGAGGACAAAAGAAAGGTGAAACACAGCGTTAATAATTTAGTTTCAATAACCTTAAAAGGTTTGCCAGTCACTTTTAACCTTGCGTTTAAAAAAAAGGTCCGACTACTGAAGTGAATCATAAAAATGTTTCGTTTAATTTGCAAACCATTCATCTCAGTACTGCTACAAGCAAACTGAAGCATCTGTTAGAGGGAAAAGATTAAAACAAAAGCTGTTTTTCAATTTGAGTGTCTGGCATTTTAAATGTCTTTTCTCTGTACACTTTTTTCTCACCATGGACAAGAGGATGGTGTACATGGGGGGGCAACTCTCCCATTGGCTGCTTGGCAGGAACTAATGGATGTAGATCAAAGAGAAGTGGAGGAGAGAGAGCCTGTGGAGCTCTCATGCAAAACCAATGGAAGGTTTACCTTGTGCTGAAAATAGGTTATCAACACAGTGGTACAAAAAATTAATGAAGGCTTGCATGCTTTGCTGTGCCTGTGTATTGCCAATTAAGTGCACCAGCTAGAAATAGGATGCACCCACAACCCTGTTTGGTTTTAATTTTTAAAAGGGGACTCTAAATAAGAGCAAGAAAGGCTCTCATCAAATCAAGTGAGTGATCTAGGTGGATCTGGATCCCTATCCTAGCACCATCATTGTGTCCCCAGCTAAGAAGAAAAGAACAAGGGATTCCTTTCATTTTGGGGGGGGGGAGATTTCAAAACGTATGATGATCCCAATTTAAACCTAAAATTGACAGACAATGCATTGGCTCATGAAACTGAATATCCTTGGTAGTTTTGGGTGAAGGTGGTTTCAGATGCAATTTGCATGCCTGCCTACTTATAGGGGCTGGGGTCATATGAATGTAGCAAACCTTCAGCGGGTCAGATAATTTAACAACATAGGTTTCCAGCTGAGCCACATTATAGATGAGGTGAGTTCAAGGCAATACGTTCATTATCATATTTCCTTTTGCTGACCCTGTTCACAACCCAGGTCCCCTGGAGTGTGATGACATTGGATTACAGAACTGCTGGGAGCAGCAGTGTCTTATTTCTCCTCCTCTTCTTCCTCTCACCTGTCCTCATCCAGGGATAATAATTAAGTTGCAATTGGTCAGAAACCTTGGTCACTGCGGTTCAGTATAAAAGCCACCACAAGCATCCATGGATTTTTTTTTAAAAGGAAGGATAACAAAAATGCCTCATAACCAATACCTTCTAAGATATCTTATTGCTTTTTTTATAAGTAGATAAACTGATTACAGGGAGAGAGTCAGGGAGCTCCTATTGTATCTGTATATATGGTATTGTTGATATGGCCCCAAAGTAAAAGCCAGCAGATTTTAGAAGCTGATTACCATGGTATTGCCACCAAGCTGAAAAACTTTCCTCCACTCTGATGCATATTAATGCATATTAATATATACTACAATTGCCAACTCTGGGGTAGGAAATTCCTGGATATTTGACTTAGGCTGGTGTAAATAAACAGTAAACATATTTATATTTCTGTAGCTCATCAGTTTTATGAAAGTTCAGAAAATAAATTGGCACGTTGTGAGAACTTTCGAAAACCAACAAAGAAAAGTAATATTTAGTGAAAAGCTGTTTTTTAAAAAACATATACATAACAAATTATAAAATGTATATAGCGGTGACCATAAAAACAGACTGCAGTGCTGTCAGTACTAAGACCCCATAGATTAATCTGTCTACACATGACAGTTTTTCTAACATAACATTTCCCTGTGGCTTTACATTGTTCAAGTAAACAATAAAAGGCCTCCTTTGAGTCAATAGTTGAATATTGGTTTAATTTGTTCAAAAGTTCTCAATCTTAATTAGAAAGTTATTATTCTTTATGATACTGATACAGTGGGCATTTATTTATGTAGAATTTTTCTGTGCTGCCTCTTCAGAGTCCTGGTCAAGGTAACTAACAATTTTAAACCACAGCATAAAAAAAACCCAGGTGATTAAAAAAAACCCAAGCCATTAGACATAAGCAGCATAAAAACTGTCCATAAAACAGAAGCAGACTAATAAAAAGCTGATAAGAGAAAACCCCTAATGAAAAGCCTGAGTAATAAATATGTTTTAACCTGGCACCTGATAAAGTAGGCACCAGGTGAGCCTGAATGGGGAGGGCATTCCAAAGGCGAAGTCTGTTTCTAGTTGCCACCCACCTCACTTGTGAAGGTGGTGGCACAGAGAGCAAGCTTGAGAGTCAGATCTTAACTGGCATATGCTATTAAATAGGTTTCATACATAACATACATATGATACAGTCAGAGAATTCTAGATGAATACTGGTAGTACAATTCTAGAGACCATGCCCTGGATGGCCCAGATCTCAGAATCTTAGCAGAATCTTATTCTCCCAGAATAAGGATTGAAATCCACATTGTACATTCTTTCATTTAATAATTGAGTTGTTCATTTTCCTATTACATGCTGCACAGTTGGGTTGCAGCAGCAAAATATGGTTTCAGTATGCAGGTCATTGTTATCCTTTCCCTGGGGGGAAGGCACTTTAATAGCCCCTGGTCATAGTGAGAACCTAGTGTTCTTCAGGGGTCATTTCGTAGAAAAAGAGATAGGGGAACTCATTAGCATAACTCATTAGCATATGCCACACCCCCTGACATCAGGGGTCTGGCAGTGGACCTGCAAGGCCGGTGGGAGTGCAAGGAAGCCCCGCCAAGGCCCTCCCTGGCCCCAGGCAGGCAGGGGTGGGGAGAGGCAGGGAGGAAGCAACTTACCCTCCCTCTTCTCCTGCCTCCTCCTGGCTGAATGAGGGCTGGAAGCAGGGCGGCTGGAAGCAGGTGGCGGGGCTTCATCATGTGCCCCGCCCCCTGCACCTCACCCGGGGGAACTTCATTCCCCCGCGTTCCCCCCTGAAATGACCTCTGGTGTTCTTTCATTTCCAGACTGATGCCTTGAGCATCCTTTCTCTCTAATCAAGTTTATACTTGTTCACTAGTGATAAAATGACTGTCAAACTATTGTTAAGGTCTGTTATGGTATCAAGCCATTAATTCTACTTTCAAAGTAAGCAGCAAGCTAATGTTTGTTCCTCTGACCCAAAGAGGCACTTGGGCCTCAAATTGCCTGGTAATATGTAACCTCGAGAGACCTGGATTTGCTCCAGATTAAATACCCCAGGCATTTAGATACCTAGAACAGTTGTCAATGAATTACGAAAGGTATATATATTACATATAATGTGTTTTTGTAACACTGTGGACAAATTCCTCTATTATGACAGGTCTATTGCTCGGTTGGGGGCATTAGATGACACCTAGATGATGTGTGTAAGAATGGAATTCCAGTATATCCAGATATTCAGTGGAGTCATTATTTTTCCAAGCTTGGAAAATTTGGGGGTGGGCCGAGACTTGAATTATATGCTACTGCATATTTGTAAATCCTTTTGTGATTTTACAAAAACAGTGGTGTTGTTACAAAGATAGAGGTGCCAAAATTCTCAGGGTGGAAGCTATTACGACCAATACCAGATGTGTTCAATAAACATGGCAAGGGAGCAAAAAAGGAAAGTCATTATTTTTCTAATTAGAGAGAGGGTCTGCCTGGCAGTCCAAATAGGGATTAGTCAGCATATTTTTCTGCTGGGTATGGTGTGTGGAGATATAACCTCAATAAGTGTTCTTTGTTATGGTCTTTCCTCAAGAATTGGAATAGCACCTGCCTCATCCCAAGTGTAAGATTACTAAATGTGATCATTGAAGAGTGATTGAAATGTCTCTATGACTGCTTTAAAAGGTACTTTTATGCTTAAAATCCCTCCTGTGAGAAGAGAGCAGTCAACCCAAGTGACTGAGTCGTCCCTTTTTGTGTTCAAATTGCCTTCTCTTACCTTTGCTGAATATTATGGAAGTTGCTGAGAACAGTCATTAACTCTGAGATGCTAAGATGTAAAGTGCTGGCAAGTCTAATTTTTCAGGTCATATGGAAACCAGGTCATGTTCCAATGGTTCACAGAGTTTTGTATTGTGAATGAGGTATCTTTGCTTTGCACTTTATAGAAAGAGAGAGAGAGAAGCAACGCAGATTGTTTATGCTTATGCAGTTGTCCCGAGTATATTGTAAATATATGTGCACATGAATGTTAACAGGCAGAAGCCTGGTTACCAAAGTGGAAACTACATCTCAATGAGAACATCAACACAATGAGAACATCAACAATATATCTTATGCCCATTAGGGATACTAACCTATGGATAGTGATGCCAGCCTCCAGGTGGGACCTGAGCATCCCCCAGAATTACAGCTCCTATCCAGACTACAGAGAGCAGTTCCCCTGGAGAAAATGGATGCTTCAGAGGGTGGACTCTATGGCATTGTATCCCACTGAAGGTCCCTGTCCTCTCCAGGCCTCATCCCCAAATCTCCAGGAGTTTCCCAACCTGGATCTGGCTACCCTAACCCCTTATTCCCTGCCAGTGGCCAGGGAGAACCTAACAACCCTATATGTGGACTTTGTGATGATTACAGGTGAATCCTCTAGTATATGGAGGGAAAAAAAAACCCAAAACCTGAGGACGACGTGAGTTTGCTTAATGCCCTGGAGGAGCCCTGGAATGTCGAGGGCAATTAAACATCTATGTTGGGGGGAAGAACATCTGGGGGAAGGATGAAGTTACCTTCTACAACCCACATCATATAATAGACTTCAGAAGAACCCATCTAACCCCAATGAAGACTTCTCCATCTGTGTCCATAAATGACTTCATTGGGTAGAGGTTTTATACAATACAATAAATAATAATAATTACTATTAAATATATGTTCTTTACTATGGTGTTGCCCATATTTTAGGTCTCTGCTGGTAGTTGTATTAAAACTAGAAGCAAGTCAACTAGAGTTGCTCATGGAGGAGCATTAAATGGGGAGGGGGGAATAACAGTGTTAGAGTAAGGGGATGGGAAGGGAGGATGGTTGTGATCTTCTCAAGTTTATTTTAGCTCAGTTCATCTGTACAAATGCACTTTCCTGTGAAATGCAACCGGCTGATACTGTTAAAACTCCCATGTCCACTGACAAGCAGATCACCCTTGATGGCTTTTCATACTTAAAGGGACTTGAAAGTGGCTTGTTCCTTTTATCATTCGAGTTGCCCTTTTCTGCAGTTGCTGAATAAACAGTCGAGGGCCTGGAGGATAAGCATATCACCATCAACTTCTTAAGACTAAACTTTCCAACCCATTTCCTGCCAGAAGGGACCTCTGCGGCAAAATTGCAAACTCTGTGCTCCAAGATGAAATAGGCAGAATTAGATTAAGCAGCTTACTGTTGACATGTCTATTGATCTGGGGTTCAGTGCAGTTTCCTGCCTCTGCTAGCAGTCAGATTGTTGTATGCAATAACACAGTGGCCTGGTTTATATGAAATTGGGGTCTCCCAAGCATCAATTACTGCAGGAAGGCAGTGGCATGGGGAGATAAGGTTAAGCTGCTCGCTGTGTTTAAGATTGCTGAAGCCCAAGCAACACATTTGCTGTTGAAATTGCTACATATCCATCCGACAGTGCTCCATTTATAAGTCCTTCATCACTTTTGCTTCCCACCGTCCTGGCACCGTCCTGCCTCATTCTTACTAGGTAACTGTTTAACATGAGATCCTATAAAGACCTTGCTTTTTCCGGCTCGTTTGCTTTTGTCTTTTTTAAAAATTGTAGCTATCACTCAAATAACCTTCCATGGTTGATATGATTTCAGTAGGTGAATTTTGGAGGGGCTGCACAAAAGGGGGGGGGAATCAGGTAGGTGTGTGTGTGTGAGAGAGAACATGAGAATTAAAAATGGTACCCTTATTCACCAAATCACCATCACTTCTACTGATATAAATGTAAAATTTGTTAAAGGACTTAAAACGATGCCTGATAATCAAGTTGAACAAGCAATGATAGGATGGATCCAGTGGAAATTTCCACTGATGGAAGGGTGGACAGATCTCACTGATTCCCTCCACCTTCTTTGGCAGACCTCCTATTTCCTCCCATGCTGTTTTTGGGTATCCCTGTCTCTAGGAGTAGCATCTTGGGCTGCAGCAGGAGGGGGGAGCTGGGAGCATCATGACCTGTTGAGGGAAATCCTTCCGTCAGTGGAGATTTTGTGCAGGATCCAACCCAATGATCTCCTGCTGAGTAGCAACAGAAAAGCAAGCTTTAGTTAATTGAAAGTAAAGATGTAACAGAGGGGAGGAGTTTGAGGAAGACACAGTTCATTCCAAAATTGGGGTGTTTGTATTTCACAATTTCAAATTTGCTTCTCCCTATTTCTGACTTTCTCCCTTGACTCCCAATTCCTACTCATTAAAATAATGGAGAACATCCTGCATGTATTCTTCTGCCTAGTCTATTCCTGATCAAGCCAGACGTCTGAATGGTCAACATGGTCAACACCTTGCTATTTCCATTTCCGTCTTAGTGGTTATTATTGACAGTTTAATTCCTTTAATTATTTTAATTATTGTTCTATCATCTTCAGTCATGTGATCATATCATGCAGTACTTCTCTTTAGCAAAATGGTGGCAGTATTGGAATAGGGTTTCAACTTTTGTTGTCAAGATACAGAGGCAGATACAAGTTCATTTAAGAGGCATGGATGGGTATATCCTGTACAATATCCATCAGCATTCAGGGGATGCCTAACAATGACTGAAAGCAAGGGGACATCCATTTAAAAATGGAGTGGAAAAACTGGTGCCAGTGGTTCTCAGCCTGAGAAGCAGACAGCCCTTAAACCATAATTAACAAACATGACATTCACATTTAAATTTGGAACGCGTTAAATGTGGTCAGAATAGAACATACACTGCCCACACATTTCATCTCTTACCTAAGTTCTGAGTCAACTAGCATATGGAACACGTGCATGTGGAATTTCACAAAGACTGGGGGGTTGGCTAGGTTGCAGAGTCCAGTCAGTGTTTGCGCCAGGGAAAAAGTGACCAGAAAGTGTGTGTGTTTTCACCCACAGCCCCAGAAGTGAAGTTGGTAACTTGCAGTGCCATCCTAAGCATAGTTGCAGTGTTCTATGCCTGTTAGCTTCGATGGAAGGATATAACACTGCTTAGGATCAGCTGTTGGTTGATCACTTCATATGTGGGACGATATTGAGGCAGTTTTTCTGTAATAAAAGAATAATGGATTGGGGTGTGTGGCAGTGGACATGTTAGGAACAGAGACACTGAAGCTATACAGCTATACAACTAAAATGCTGAACACCTTCTGGCTTCTGGAATAATTTTGACTGTTTTAATGCATTTATTTGAAAGTTATCTGCAGTGAGTCTTGGATCACATTAAAATATACACACAATCTGACCTGTTGAATAGAGACTACCATGAGACGGCAGCTTTTAATCTGTTTTTTAAAAAATGATTTGGTGTTTTATTAGCCTGGTTTGGGGTTTTATCTTTTAATGAGAATTTAATTGGTTTTATTGCTCTTTTTGTATATGGAAGGCAAATGGAACATCTGAGGCAGACAGGCGTTTAATAAATAACATTTACTGTGAACAGAGATTAAAACTAGAAGTACAAAAGCGACATTTAGACCACTGCAGGGAAATCTGATCCACGAAGTTAATTGTCGGTTGAAGTTATGCTTATTGGGTTAGTCCACCGTTGCAGGATTTCAGGGCACCATGCATTATCTTGTAAATGAGATAGACATTGCCATGCTGGGAGTTTAGTCTTTAATGGTTTAATTTATTTATGTTTTTAACAACTAAAGTCTTTGAAACTGCCACCTTCTGCACTCCTTATCTCTTCCCTATGCTGTCTCTGAGGGAGTCTCCTAGAGAGTTGAATAATTCTTAGGGGTTTTCCTGACATCTTATGCCCTTTATTTCCCTGTGATGTTAATCAATGGAGTCAATCAGAATAGAGGGAGATTTTACACAGGATGGAATTAATCTTGTCTGCTTTGCTGTTAATTATGTCTATTGCTGAGGAGAAGTAAGCTGAAGGCACTCTCTTTCCTCATTACTGCTTGTAACATGATCGACAGTAATGTTTACCCAGAAATTTCTCACTGCCTGTGGAAAGTGGACTAATTTTTTACATGTCAGAATACATGACAGTAACCATTTGTGAGTAGAATTCTTGTGTTAGGGTGGATACACAATACATTCGGCAGCTCACACCCGAGGCAGGAGCAATTTTTCTGGTGTACTTCTTGTAATCCAGTAAAAGAGACAATCTGGTTAAATAGCATGGGCTGCAGTCACACAGAGCAATAGGCACACTAGAGAGATGGAAGATAGGAGGAGTTTCCGGGCGTGATCTCACTGGCGCATCTGGGAAGTGTTGGGCTCCCGTGGCGCAACCGAGGCTTCCCGCTGAAGACCTCGGAGGTACTAGTTTCCTGAAACCGCGGGGCAAGGGCGGCCGTCTGATCACATTTCCGGAGGTAGTTCCGGCGCCCACCCATGTCCCCTCGAGAAATTTTTTCCCCCAAAGTCTCCACGGATGCGCACACGCACCCAAGGGAGCATGCGCACATTTGAGTTTAAATTAAAAAACAACCAACCCGTTTGCCCCTCGCCCTGCTTCTTTGCCGCGCCGCAGGACAGTGGAGTGATCGGCACCTCCCCCCTACCACGGGACCTCCACGGGACCTCGATCGGTAGGTCTGATCAAACAACCGCGTGGTTTTTAGCCCCGGGGCTAACAGCCACGTTTCCCCCCCCCCCCCCTTTTCCTGCCTGTGTGACCGGGACCGGGGGGTGGTTAAGAGTGGTGAACTCTAATCTAGAGAACTGGGTTTGATTCCCCACTCCTCCAAATGAAGCCTGCTGGGTTACCTTGGGCCAGTCACAGTTCTCTCAGAACTCTCTGAGCCCCACCTACCTCACAGAGTGATCATTGTGGGGAGAGGAAGGGAAGGCTTTTTTTGAGCCACTTTTGAGTCACTTTTGAGGCTTCTTAGTGTAGAGAAAAGCAGGGTATAAAAACAAACTCTTCTTCTTTTTCTTCTGTGATTCATGTAACTATGTTATGTGATGGAATATCAGTGATGTGTGTATGTGTGATACAAGTTTGTACCAGACTCAGAGAAATGATGTTTCAATGTCAGCGTATACACTGCCTTTTGTGATTTACACTGTATGAAAGATGAAGGGAACTCTGAGAAGGACCCAGAGAATGGTTGATTAAAACAACCTTGATTATTTAGTGTCAACTAGCTATTTTGTAGAATCCCAAAATTCTGATTCAATCATGCACTTCCCTGTTTGTTTCAATCCCATGAAATATTCTGCTGAAAACACATCCTGAGATTTACAGTGGTGAGTCTTCTTTGGAAAGCTCTATGCATCCTGCGATTATAAAAGTGTAAATTACAGTCACAGAGTGGCTTCCAAAGGTTTTGCTTTTGTGATATGGGCACATTGGCTGCATATACACATCCCTGGATATTGCACAATAGCAGTCATTCACAACTGGATTGTCTTAGCTACATGAGAAAACACAGTTGTGGATAATTGGTGTTGAGGATAATTGCTTTAGTGCAGTGTCCATTAAATGTGTGGGTCTAGATATTTGCTTCGTTTAGACACAGTGCCAAATCATAGCCTGTTGGTATATGAATGAGTTGAGTAATCATGCACTCATTCTCTCAGAATCAGCAAGGGACTTCTGGCGTAGTGCAAGCCATACCTTTAGATTACAATTGAAACAGCAAGCTGGTTTGTGTTCCCCCCTCCTAACCAGTGGTTGAATTTGCCATTCCTTTTCAGATGTAATGGGAAAAGATGGTTGTACTAAACTGGAGGTCACTACTTGACTCAAAATATGTGAGTGTAGGAGAGAGGGGGACATAGTGTGCATGAGCACACCATCATTCATATAGCACAAAACCCTGGATTAGTATTGTGTCTCAACAACTCCATTTTGTATTAAAATAATTCATCCTACATTCCAAATTGGATTTATTCTCAGGTGTTCGTTCGTTTTTTTAATTCTCAATGCTATGGTTTGGGTCCTACCAGGTTTTCTTATTCTTTCCTGGTTCTGCTTCTCCCCAGCATAGCCATTTTTGGTGTTCAAAAGGGGGCTTTCTTTTGCTGCCAGAAAAGCGGGTAGGATCTGTTATTGAAGATATGCTGTTGAAGATATCTACAGCGTTGTGGTAGGCTTTGGTCAGTCATATTCTTATCAGATATTGGGTGGCTAGTTGTTCCTAATGTATCAGACTTCCATCTTCTTAGACAGCATCTTTCCTTGTCTGTATTCACCCCAACATGCATACTCTTTTAATTGTAGAGCATAATGCCTCTGAACCAGTGTGAACTCAGTGGTTCAGTATAAAGGACCTGTGCTTGACTGGTATGCAAGCCACAGACTTTAAATGTACCCAGTTGCTGGCATGGCTTCTGTAGCATTTGCTGAAAGTTGTAAAATATTAATCTAAAACCTCTTCTGCTTTTGCTAAGGCTGGTTGAAATGGAAGCCAAAGATCCCACGGCAGCCTTCCAAAAGGGAGTAGTAATAGGCCATGTCCAGACAATATTTTACTTGGGTACTAAGATTAATAATAGTAATCACATCTTAATGCTAGGCATAAGTATTTAAGTGCATGTAAATGTTCTCTGCTGGGTATACAGTGCCAAGCATGCTATTGGTGGCTCAGCAAGCAATAATAAATGACTGCACATTTAAAATTTCATAACAATTCTTTATAAACGGCAATATAGGCCTTCAGAAATCAATAACAGCTGTACAATGGAAGTACCTTGTTGGTTAATACGTGGAGATTAGACACTGCATTACCATATTCTCTAGGGTTTTACAAATGCATTTAACTTCATGTTCAATGTTATAAATGCTAGTTTGTTTTGCATTGTGGGATATTAGGGGTGGATAGTCTACAACAATAAGTGATTATGTCTTAATGGGATTTCCAAATTTATTACAGTGACAGTATAAATGATGCAAAAGGAAATTGAGGAGGTGTGCCATTCACCTGGAGTCGAACTGCGATCCCTGTTGTCCCTGTAGTCAGTCGTTCATCTCTTGGCATTTAGACAAACTGACTTAAGTAGAGGAACCAACAGTTGGAATAAAATGTTGGTATTTGGAAGTGGTGCCTTGGGATGGAAGATGCATGAAAGCATCAGCAGAGCCCAAAGAAGAGGTTTCATTCCTCTAAGGTTCACAATTGTTTCATGGGCTCACACATTCCCTGCCATCAAGCAATAAACACACAATTTTTTTGTCATCATTGATCAGTTTTACACAATACTGTCTACAACCAGGCCTTTTTTGGTAGAAAAAGCCCAGCAGGAACTCATTAGCATAACAGGCCACACCCAACAGCAGAAACTCTATTAGCATATTAGGCCACACCCTTCACAGCACAGCTCATTAGCATATTAGGCCACACCCCAGTCATCCAGCCACACCCACCTTTTGCTTCTGTTTACCTTGTTTGTTGTCAAAACCCAGGGCTTTTTTTGTAGCAGGAACTCCTTTGCCACACACCCCTAATGTAGCCAATCCTAATGAGTTTCTACTGTTGGGTGTGTCCTGTTATGCTAATGAGTTCCTGCTGTGCGTGGCCAACTCGGGAGCCAGCCGGAACTCCGTTCCTGTGCGTTCCTGTCCCAAAATAGCCCTGTCTACAACTATATTATAATCTGAAAGCAGGAAGGAACCTACATGCCTAACAGATACCTGAGCCAAGTTCTACAGATGCAGTTACTCACATGTGTGTCCTGGGCAAGGGGAAAAAGCTAAAGAAATGCAATTCTGTCATGGAAATGTCTTTGGACAACGCTGGCTCTTCGGCTTGGAAACAGAGATGAGCACCACATCCCTACAGTCAGATTTGACTGGCTTTCAAGCAAGGGAAACCTTTACCTTACCTTTAATCATGCATACTCACAGAGCATGCCTTGCAAGAGTCAAAGACCCAGGTGCTCTTTCAGATGCAGAGAGGCTGCTGGCTTCTCTAGGAGAAGCTACTGCTGAGCAGCTCTCTATGTTTCTTTCTTTCCTAGGAAGGGGGGGGTAAGCAGGCAAGTGGGTGCTGGTTGGTGGCACTCCTTGAACTGGCAGTGTGCTTGCCTTGTGCAGGCAGGTTAGTCACTGAAGAGTCACAATGCCCAGGAATGACTGAGGAAGGTAGACATAATACATCCCTTCTGCTGTTTCTGGCAGTTGCCCTTGGTTAGGCCAAGCACCCTTTCATTCACCTCCTTGTCTTCCTTTCTGCTCTTTGCTATAATTGAAAGCCAGCCAGCACAGTAGCAGAGCTGGCTCCTTCGTGTCACGTCTTCCTGCCATCTTTGTTCCGTCTACAGTCTGTAGCAGCCATCTTAAATTATGCATTCCTTGTGCAAAATAACTTTTTGCAGAGCATGCATGAACAAATGGGGGAAATATTTGAAATGTTGTGTTACTTGAGGTACAGGAGCAAAACTCTGCTTTATCGGCTTCCTCTAAAAATCCTGAAATTGGAAAAATACAAGCTGGCTATTTTCTTTCTTGGTCAACATCTGTACACGCAAATGAAGGAGGGTTCTGAAGCCTGTCTGAATCACTCTAATATGAAAAGTTAGCAGAAAGCACAAGTCTGATATTATCTTCAGGGGCAACTAGATGAGATGCTAAAGATTGTGATCATCCTGACATCTTCAGTGTTGTTTGAGAACAACTGTGGAAAAAGAGGTACAGGAACAAAAGGCGGCCGGGGGGAGGAAGCTAAACCTTTCTCACACACCTTCTCCACGCTAGAAATCATTCCCTCCCTCACACCCTGGTAACCCTGGTAAGGAAGAAAATGGTCAAATTCATATTACCTCTCCTCCCTTCAGCAGCTTTTAAATAATATTAAAGACCATGTGAGATCCCATCCAGGGCCGGCTCGCCTGCTAGGCGAACTAGGCACTCGCCTAGGGCGCACTGGCCCTCAGGGGCGCCAAACTGCGCCCCGCTGCGCTGCCCCCTAACCGGCTGCCCGCCCCTCGCGTGCGCTCTCTCTGCGAGGGAGGGAAGCAGGGAAGGGAGGAAGGAAGGAAGGCGACAAGGAGGCAGAGGGCACCGGGGGGCGGCGGGGGGCTCCTCTTCCTCCTCCTCAGCTAATCCAGAGACGGCCTCGTAGATAGTGGCGGCCTGGCCCCGGGTGCGCTCCGGACCCCTTACCCATCCTGGCTGCCGCCCCCTCCGGCACTTGGTCCCGCTCTGCAGTGTCCTTTTGACTTATTTTTGGGGGGAGGGGACCCAGAGCTGCACACGCGGCAGCATCCCGAGCGAGGCTGCGCCACGGCTCTGTGCGCGTGGGGTGGGTGGGGGCACATTGCAAGACCGGCCGTCGCAGTCCCAAGAATCTTTTCCAGCCCCCACAGCAGCCCGGCCTTCGCCTTCTCCGCCGGGGCCACCCCCTCCCACCAGCTCTCTCTCCGTCTCGGCCAGTTCCGTGCCAGCAGAGGCTGGAGAGGAGGAGCCAACTCACTTTCCCAGAGAGAGAGAGAGAGGGGAGGGAAAATCGTACTGCAAATTCTTATGGGGAACTGGGGGGGGGGGGCGCGCCTGGGCTTCCTGCGAAGAAGCCAGCCGAGAGCACGCGATTCGTCACCACATGGCCCGGGCTTGGCTTCTCCCTATCTTCTTATAGCGGCAGAGTCTCGCCAAGCCTCTTTCAGACAGTTCCCTTCTCTCAGCAAAGGCGGGGGGGAGAGAAGGAGGAGGCGGGGGAGGGGAGCGGCTCCCTTTTCTCCTCCGTGAAAGGGCAAGAGCGCCAAACAAAGGGGAGGCAGTGCGTGCCCCATGCCAACCGCCAGGCGCGCGGTGGCGGCGACCCCGTGGCGCTCGCGGAGCAAGGAAGGCAGCCAAGGAGGCGGCAGCAGCACAGGCTGCAGCAGGAGGCGGAGGAGCCTGAATGGGCAGCGGGAGATTTTTTCTCTTGTCCCCATCGGCACCCCCGGTTGCCCCGCGTCCGTCGCCCCTCGCCCGCGTCCCCGCTGCAGGTGTTCAGTTGGCCTGTGTGGAGGGGGGCTTCTGGGGCGGCAAAAGGGTCTCCAGGCCCCACCGGGAGGTTGGCATCTGCGCCCGCCTAGGGCGCAAAAGCCCCTCGGGCCAGCCCTGATCCCATCACAGATTGGCTAGAGGCACCCTCACACTAGCCCTTAAACTGTATTAGAGGGATTCTTTTTTGAAGGTGGTGCTATCATGTACCACACCCAGGCTAAAAGCCTGGCACTCAGCTGCATGTAGGTGCCTCTCCCGTTACACCCCACACCCACACACACACTCCCTTCAGTCATTGTCTAGGGGCTTCTTGCAGGTTCCTGGTCCCAGGAGGACTCAGTTGCTTGTCACCAGGGGAAGAGCCTTGGATGACAGCCGTGCCCTAGGAGACTTGTTTAGTTTCTGCAGGGCATGCAAGGCCAAATTGTTTAGGTTGGCCTTTGGAGGGTAATCCACAAGTTCGGGCTGTTTTTATTAATGGCATGGTGCTAGCCACATATTTTGATACTTTAATATTTCAGTGTTAATATTTTATATTTCTTGTTTTTATGTTGTTTTTACCTTATTTATATGATTTTAATGTTGTAAGTTGCCGCAAGACCCTTTGGGTGAGCGGCAAATAAAAAAATTAATAAATAGCCCTGACCTGGATAACCCAGGCAAGCCCAATCCTGTCAGATCTTGGAAGCTAAGCAGTGCCGACCCCGGCAAGTACTTGGAAGGGAGACCTCCAAGGAATACCAGAGCCAGTATGCAGAGGCAGGCAATAGTAAGCCACCTCTCTGAAATGTCCAGGCCCTATTAGGGGTCACCAGAAATCAACAGGACTTCCAGGCACGCACGCACACGCTCACACACAAAGATACTAAAATAAATAAATAAATAACTTAAATAAATAAATGGTATCCAGATGGAGGGAGTCATTTTCTATTGGGAATTAAAATGACATGAGCACCAGTTGGTTTCGTTTTGGAGAAAACACTATTGCTTTTTAAATTAATTGATTGCATTTGGCCTTAGGCTGCTGTTGACAAAGAATGCTTATGATGCAAATACATTATGTGGTGGTCTGGGGTTTTTTTCTTTCTCTGGGTCTTCTTTCTACTTCTCCCTAGACTCAAATTACTCCTGGCATTTGCTGTAATGAGGCAGGTACAATAGTTTTCCTTAATTACAGTTTACCATCTTAAGCAACTTTCCCCTTGAGTCACTGAAAAGTTTTATTGCTATACTTTAATATGATTATGAAAATTAATGGGCTTGCACTATCTTTTAATGTACAAGACTAAGCGGGAAATTACTCTGTGCCATCCGTAGCCTTTCTCCTTTGCAAGCAAGTCAAAAATATATTGGAGGGACCAAAAGCACTTTAATTCTTAATCTGCTTTGTCCTACCCCCACCCATTTTTTTTGTCAAGTCACAATGAACTTACGGTGACCCCATAGAATTTTAAAGGCAAGAAATGTTCAGAAGTGGTTTGTCATTGCAGGCCTCTGCATAGTGACCCCGGACTTCCTTGGTGGTCTCCCATCCAAATACTAACCAGAGCTGAACCTGCTTAGCTTCTGAGTTCTGATGAGATTGGGCTATCCTGGGCTATCCCGGTCAGGATGTCCTGCCCTATAGCTTCTTTTAAAGGCCGAGCATACATCTAGTGATGGGGCATCCATGTCACATCTCCCTTATATATAAAAGCTGAATGGTGGTGGCACTTCTCTAGAACATTCCACACGCTCCGGAATTGGTTGGCGCCCTAATGTGTCACTCAGAATCTTTC
>NW_015161410.1:400765-421389 GCF_001447785.1 Gekko japonicus
TTTCAGGAGGCGTGGGACCTCGGACAGGTACAAAGCCATAGACTCCACCCTCCAAACCAACCATTCCCTTCTGGGGAACCATAATTACTAATCTCCAGGTGAGGGCTGGAGATCACTCAAAATTACAACTGTTCTTTAGGTAGCAGAGATCAGTTCCTCTGGAGAAAATGGTGGACTCAGTGTCATTATACCCTGCTGAGGTTGCCACAGCAAATTGACACTGAGTGTCCAAGGCCGGGGCACCCGCCCAGAGCCTCTTTCTAGAGATCGTTGTATTTATTTCCACAACGGGCTTTTTTCCTAGTATAAAATATTTCTTTTTCAGTATGTGGCCAATGAATGACTTCAAACAAAACCCATCGAACTTGATTTGTTTTCTTTTATGTAGGGCAGCTGCGTTCATGTTTATTTACCTATATCATCATCAAGGTATGCTCTTATAATTTTTGATAAATATTTTCATCTTTATTTTTATTGCTGGCTGAATGCTTCCTACTCAACCTCTTCTAATTGGGGGGCTTGGTTTAGTGTATTAAAATATACACTTAGCAATACCAAAGAAAGATAGAATTAGGAAATGGGTTGCTGCTTCCCCACAGTTTGGAGCTCTGAAGTTGATTCAGTACATCAAAGTTACCCAACTGATAGTTATGCAGCTTTTCAAACTCAGCTCAGAATGGAAGAAGGACAGCTGGACTGAATATAAACATTACTAAGGCAGTCTATTACTGAAAGAAAATCTCAGTTCAGGTTCTGACCTGCCCAAGTTACTTTTTGGTATGGACATTATTTGGGGCTTTACTTTACGGGGGTTATAGTAAGCCAGCTACTGTGGTACCTGTCCCTGGTTAGTGAGCATAACCTATCTCAAAATCTGGAGCTTTCCAAAGTGACTCATACCAGTCCTTTTGGAATGTCTCTTTCATAATCAGTTAAAACATTTGAATTACAGATCAGTATATTTTGAGTTTTCTCTCTGGTTCTAACATATTTCTGCCCAAATGCCCTAGCTTTTAAGTCATAATAGCGTAACTTAAGTAGAAATGTTCACATTGCCTTTCACTGGACAGTTTTTGCACTGCTCTTTTCTTGCTAATGCACATTTTGACAACTTGCTTGCATATCTTTTGCCATTTTGATATACGAACAGTATGCTATAGGAGGTGGCTTATCAGGTAGGGAAAAAAACTAGATTAATTAATGGAGAGTTAATTCCTAAGCAGTCTTGAAGGGTGGGGATGTAATACCCCTGCTATTCAAAGCCAGGGTGCTATCTCTCATAGGAGCTATGACATTCTTAATTGTTCATTTGCATACATAAATCCATGTAACTGTAATAAATTTTTTAAAAAATTCTACCGAGAATTCTTGTAGTGGCTAGACAATAGGGTGGCAGTGGATGTGGGAGGCTTAGGACCAAGTTAACAATCTAGACAGAAATTTCACCTTGTAGCCTTTAGCTATTAGTCATGAGCAGGGGTCATTTCATAGAAAAAAGATGTGCAGGAGCTCATTATCATAACTCATTAGCATAACTTATTTGCAAATGCCACACCCCCTGATATCACCGGAAGTGTGTCAGAAGGCAACACCTACCGCTCAGGCTCCACTGGACTGTTTTGGATTGCTAGCTATTGGGGGGGGGTTCACATTGCCTTTCACTGGACAGTTTTTGCACTGCTCTTTTCTTGCTAATGCACATTTTGACAACTTGCTTGCATATCTTTTGCCATTTTGATATACGAACAGTATGCTATAGGGCTGCTGGGAGCAGGGGGCAGGGCTTGTTGCATGTGCCTGCCCCATGGGCTCTTTACTGCCGGAGCTCCGCTCCTGTGTGCTCCTGCAGGAAATGACCCCTGGTCATGAGGATAAATTAACTCCATGTTATCTGCTTTAAGATCCCTGGAAGAAGAAGAAGAATACACAAATGACAGTGCTAATGTTCAGAAAGAGAGCTGTTTTAGTCCATTGTAGCAAAAACAATGTATGTTATTATTTATGTTGTATGATACCTTCAAGAAGAACAAATGCATTATAACTTAAATCAGAATGGGCCAAAGTCAAATGCATAAGATGGTGATGTGAAAGGGTTCAGTTCTTTGCATTTGGGTAGTAAGACAATGTTGTTCCATATATGAGTGAGTTTCTTCATCAGACCGATGGTGTTTCATTCCATTCCACTAAATTACATGTATTCCGCATTTATAGAGTAAATAGTATTAGTTGTGATGGTGAATATAATGATAGATGAGTTGTATCCTACCACTTAGCTCAGCTAAGTGTGGAGCATTCTTGTTTCCCTAGGAGTTTGCCTCCAGCAGAAGAGAGAATTCCTCAGGAGGAAGGCTCCATGTTTAGCTGAGCAGAGTGACAGAATATACCCCAATATCATTTATGTAGTCAATGACACTGTCCACAGTCCATCATCTGCATCATCTCAGGAACTGTTTCTGTATTTGTGTAAGGTATTGCTATGTCTGAACAGTGGCTGAAGAAACAGAGGATTTACTAGCTGGTAGGGTTGCCAACCTCCAGGTGGTAGTTAAAGATCTCCTGGGATTACATCTGATCTCCAGACAATAGAGATCAGTTTACATTGAGAAAATGGCCGCTTTGGAAGGTGAACTCTATGGCATTATACACTGCCCCAAACGCCACCTTCACCAAGCTCCACCCCTAAAATTTCCAGATATTTCCCAACCTGGAGGTGGCAACCCTACTAGCCAGTGGCAAAGGTAAAATATATGTTTTGCTAGGATTTTGGCTGGCGGAAACTAGCCAGAGAAAAGCTAACGACCCTTTCTTTACTAACAAAGTAAAATCATAAGCATAGTTCCATAGGATATTTGATGATGTGGTATGTCTAAATCAACATATAAACAAAGGAAGATCTGTGTATAATGCTTCCATAATTCTGTAACTGAGTGATGCATTTTGTGATGATGCAAGACCATGCATTCTTTTCACATTAACGAAAGAGAGTTGTTTTGATGATATTTTTTATTGCTTGATAAACTCCATAGGGAAGATGTATGCATTATGTTTATTGCTGACAATTTGGGTTGAACATATGAAGCTGCTGTCTCAGCTCCATGTTGTCTGATCTGACTGACAACAACTCTGCTAAGTTTCCCAGTGCTTGCTCCTGTTATCCTTTAGCTGGAGATACCAGGCCTTTAGCTGGAGATACCTGGGAGCTTCTCCAAGCAAAACATGGTTCCCAAGAAATGAACGAAGGCCTAGGTGAGCAAGCATGGGCTATAGTCATTTGGGCTGAATGGAACACATCCCGGCAATTCGGTGGAAGCCACCTTTAAGTTCTGTGATGGAAGAAAGACGGGATGTAAATCAAATGGCTGTTCTGTTCTGTTCCAGGAAGCTATGGTTGAACCTTCCTCTTTTTTGTGGTTATGAAATTCTCATCCTCTTCTACAGCTACAGTCTTAGCTTTCAAGCAATCTCATGTAAATAAATAGAAGGGACAGAAAATTCTGTTATGATGTTTAAAAATATCGTCATGGCCAACTGGAGAAAATGTCTATTGCAGTAAAACATTTTTAGTGACTATATTTTAGACCTTCCTTTTGTGGTTAAAAATGAGGAAAACTCCATTCTGTTATGCCATCTGTTCCTTTTTTCTGTTGTGGTAACTTCCTAGTTTTGCTGGAGGAGGTAATGGAAAGTTTATACTGAACCGTACACATTTCATTTGCTCCCTAAGATCTTTAGTATGAAGTATGAACTGGGGTCCATGGCTGGTTGCCCTTTTATATTATTCAGATCTCCAGTTTTATCAGACGGCAGTCAAAGAGTCATATGAGAGAAAGAGATAATTTGGGGAAGAGAAAGAGAGCATTGGGTGAAATGAAGCAAATGCTCTGTGGAAAGCTAAATAAAATTAAAAGATAATTTTTAAAAGGAGAAAATGAAGGTCTCAGCTGGAGTAGCAAATTGTTAGGAAAATTGGTTGACAAAAAAGAAAGCTGGTGACAGATCCAGACAGTGCCTGAGATGATCACAATGATCTTAATGTGGAATAATGGCCTCTATTAAGGAGAGGAGCCATGCTTGAAGGAACAAATGTATTTGAGCAAAAAATATATATATCATGAATATCCTGCCTTAGAAACAACCATCTTAAACCCTTAATCCTCTGGCTAATCTTAAAAAAAACACACCCTACTGCTTCATGCTTTAGCAGTGAACAGTCTCTTCCCAAGAGGCTTTGCTTCGAGGGTCATATTTCAAGTGTAGCATTATTCAAACCCATTGCATCCCTTTCTGCATAGACTGCATCCATTTCCAAACAGTCCTGTGTGCAGTTTGTCAGCTTGCTAGCTTCATGCAAATACTTACATACGTGATTAATTTTATACCTGCAATTAGTTCATTTGTAATGGGAATAGTTTCTGTGACCCTGAACATACATGTGTGTGTGTGTGTGTCTGCTTAATGGCTTTCGTTTTAGACAAACCACACTCATGCACGTTTTAAACTGGGTTGTTTGAAATACCTCTGCGTACCGTCATTAAAAGGAAGCTGAAACTTACTGTCTGTTCTTAGATGATATTGTAACACTTTCTCGTTTGTAAAAAAACACTATAAAAGAATTGTGTGTTGGAATTTTCAGAATGTTTCTGTTATGCTGATATTCACAGTCGAGTTGAAAGTACAGCATGTGAGCAAAACTGAGATTTTTTTTATCCCCAAAGAAATTACATATCTATTTTAAGGAGGGAGGGGAAGAGTGAATGAATTTGCAATTTCTTTTGCTTTCCTAGCATTTTCCACATTTCCTGCAGATTGTGTATAGAAAAATGCAAATAAGCAGGTCTTCAGTACCAGGATGCTTAGAAGTGTAAAAATGCATAAAATTAAAACAGTGAGTGAGAAATGTGCTTCTAATTAAGGTAACTGTGTAAAGAAATGTTTGAACTCAAAGAAGATTCCTCTGTTGGAAGACTGAGCTTTACAGATGAAGTTGTTTTGTGTACCAGAGAAGTTTAATTTCTTTGCCCTTATTTCCAGTGGGTAGGATTGAAACCATGAGACTGTATCCAAAGGTACCCTTCTACTCATGGAAGAGGTCTTCCCGTGGGTACAGGCCTCCTGCTGTGAGCAGAAGAGCACTTTTGGATCCATCCCATTATCTCCCAAAGAGCTTTTAGAATTCTGCCAATCAGAGTTTACATCAGAGTTAGTCTACTCATTAGGCAGGCTGGAATGGCTTGCCTCCTGCAGTCAATTTTGAAGTACCATGAAAAGGTTGCAAATTGTCAATCCTTTATTTCTATACACTTACCAGTGGCACTCTTGTCAGTGCCATTGGATTTTCTGCCTTAAGCATCAACATATCCTAGGTTTTCTTTGTGTTACGCTGTTGAGATTGACAATGAGAGGTAATGCCCTAAAATAGCAGACAGGGTAATGTTGTCTGGAATATGTGATACCAGGATCTATATGTATCTTAGGTAGTTTCAAAAAGCTTATTATTGCAAGTAGAGCGCGGTGAAACACGTGTTGGTTTTCTCTCTCTCCCTGATCTGCCCTAGTGTGGGTTTGCTTTCTCAGCAAGGCGATATTGCATTTAATCTATTAACTGCTCTTGGTTAGTAGTTTGTTCTGAAACTGCTGCATTTACCAGCTAGGGGTCTTAAGGGCAAATTATAGCTGTACTTCTTCTCTGCCTGTCTGCTGTGGATTTTCAACAGTCTAAAACAGATATATGGCAAGCATGATTCACATAGAGTTGTGCACATGTAGGAACTGCCCACTTCTGTTCTCTTTGGGTGATGCATCTCACAACATATAGCATAATACTGACATTCACATACACTCCCATACTCTATACCCACATCAGAACCTCTTTCTGTGTATACGCTGAGCTGCTAATTGTGGCACTGTCACATCAGTTTGTGTACATATGCTCCAGGTGTGCCATTATGGGATAGGGTTGCCGGGTCTCAGTTGGAGATTTGAGGGTGGAGCCTGGAGAAGGCGGGCTTTTGGGCAGGGAGGGACCTCAGTGGGTTGTAATGTCGTAGTCCACCTTCTAAAGCCATTTTCTCCAGGGGAACTGATCTCTGTAGTCTGGAGACCAGTTTGTGATTCTGGGAGATCTCCAGCCACCACCTGGAGACTGGCAACCTGAGGGATCGAGAATGGGGAAATCAGTCTATGCGCTCTGCATCTGGATAACTTTCTTTCCGTATTCAAGCACATGTTTTTTGTAGCCAGAATTAAGCACTGGTGAAATTTGGTGAGAGAGCCTTTGGAAGCAGTCCTAAGCAGGTTTACTTAGAAGGCTTGGGGGCGACTCCAACAAAGTGTTCTCAAAGACTGCAGCCTCAAGTATGTGCATTTCCCACTAAAGTCTGTTGAATTTAACAGTGCTTAACTTTGTGTGGCTCATGACCATTATCATTTCCCACTAAAGTCTGTTGAATTTAAAAGTGCTTAACTTTGCGTGGCTCATGACCATAGTACCATTGTACTCAGGTTGCTTTCAAAACAGCTGTGCTATTTTGCGGTTTGGATAATGCTGAAACTTGAACAGTATGAAGTCAGGAATAAAGAGAACATAATGTGATGAACCCAAAAGAGCAAGTTGCTCTTGACTTTCAGTTAGACCATATGTTAATAGAATATAAAATAACACTTTCAGTAGCATTTTGTTCTTCTATCATCTGGTGTTGATGTCCATCAGAGCTGGGAAAGTATTCCATATTCTTGAAATCTACTGTCATATATTTAATTGCATAGAACTATAAAAAGCTTCATGTTCTGAGGTGTCATTTCCAGATATCTTAAGATACAGGCAACCAGGCACCAAAGATATCTCCACTCATAGACCTGGAGCCACTGCAGATTTCAACAAACAGAAAGGATTTCTGTCCACTGTGCAGGACTTCCCTGTCTCCTTCTCTGCTCTACAGATCAAAACGTGCCCCCCCCCCAGTGGGGAAGGGGACCTTCAGGATCAGTTTGGTGGGAATCAGAGATCAGCCCCAGAAAAGGGAATCAGTGAAAGCCCTGGCCACCAGCTGGGGATGGGGAGGTAGGGTTGCCAGATCTAGGGTGGGAAACTCCTGGGAATTTGAGGATAGAGCCTGGGGAGGACCTCTGTGGGGTACACTGCCATAGAGTCCACCCTCCAAAGCATCAGTTATCTTCAGAGGAACTGATCTCTGTGGTCTGGAGATGAGCTGTCATTCCAGGGAGTCCCGAAGTCCCACCTGGAAGCTGGCATCACTACTCCCTCCCGTCCACTGAAATCCTCTGTGGGATTCAACTGCTAATGTCCATAATGTTAATAACAGCTACAAATGTCAGAGTGGGGTTGGGTTTGGTTTGGTTTGTTTGTTTGCAGGGAACAAGGCCTCTCCAGCCCAAGGACCATGTGGGTTGGGCATCCCCCATGGCTGGCCTGCTTCCTGCTGGGCTCAGCTTTGCCATTGCTGCTAGAAAGATGCCCAACCCACGTGGTACCTAGTCTGGAGCAGCCTCCTTCCCTGCCAGCATCACCTCCCCCATCCTGGGCTTCTGGGATGGAGCCAGCCACTGTACTGCCAGTCCAGCCCTGCTGCCGCTGTGTGGCTTGCTGTGGCCTTCTCCACCAACTGCCTCAGCTGGCTGCCGTTTGTTGCTGGCCTCCTCCTCCACTGGCTGCCTGGGGAGTTCCCGATGGGAGGTAGAGGGGACATCCTCAGGAGACAGGGGAAGGGTGGACGAGCGCCCAGACCTCTGGGCGATGGACGGGGGCTTCCCTTGTGGAAGGGGCACCTAACCCCAGACAGGCTGCTCCTCATTTCCTGGGGAAATAAAGCCTGAAACAGCTGAGTGGTGGGGAACGCTTCCAGCTGCCCAGCTGTTTTTACTGCTTTCTGCTCTGGTCAGGAAACAGCATGAACCCCCACGACCTGCCGTAAAAGTTCATGGAAGTCTGTGACTGTGGACCCATCATGGGCTTCGGTTCCTGAATCATGAACAGGGCAAAATTCCTCACAAATTTTGCTTTGTGGTTTGGTACATGACCATCCCTACCCAGGAGCATCCTGCGTGAACTGTGCATGGTTTGCATTTGGATTACTGGCAACTGCTCACCTCTCAGAAAAGCGTCTCTAAGAAGCTTTTAATTCCATAAAATATTTTCCTGCCGTTCCTATCACGTGCTGGTTATTCTAGCAACCCACGTACCCCTCCAATATACCTTTACTTTGGTTCCATATTTAGTCACATTTGGCTCTACAGATTTGGTTCCTACCCATGAAATAGGTGTTCTGCTTTTGCCACAGACCACAGTTTGCTGTTACATAAGATCCACCATATTATGGTTTGCACTTTCTCTTCAAACCAGGATTCCAAACATTGTTTCGTTTTGTTTTTAGAATCCTGATTTGCAGGAAAATTGCAAGACATAGTCTACTGGTTTGGCAGCAAAATATGGCTTGCTACAACAGCAACAATAATGTATCCAATTGCTGCACACTAGGGGAGGATGGGAGTGGAGAGGAAGTAGTGTGGCTACCTCAAGCTTTTGCCACAAACCACAGTTTGCTGTTACATAAGATCCACCATATTATGGTTTGCACTTTCTCTTTAAACCAGGATTCCAAAGATTGTTTCATTTTGTTTTTAGAATCCCGATTTGCAGGAAAATTGCAAGACGTAGTCTACTGGTTTGGATGGGGCAGCAAAATATGGCTTGCTACAACAGCAACAATAATGCATCCGATTGCTGCACACTAGGGGAAGATGGGAGTGGAGAGGAAGTAGTGTGGCTACCTCAAGGAACCCATGATTTGCCATTACATTTCATCCATCCCACTGTTTTAACAAATGCCATAAGAACATAATATAAGAACATAAGAGACGCCAATGTTGGATCAGGCCAAAGGCCCATCCA
The DNA here is from genome assembly GCF_001447785.1 of Gekko japonicus. Classification (NCBI taxonomy): domain Eukaryota; kingdom Metazoa; phylum Chordata; class Lepidosauria; order Squamata; family Gekkonidae; genus Gekko; species Gekko japonicus. Next base: position 409,674 of record NW_015161410.1, read on the forward strand.
GTCCAACACTCTGTGTCACACAGTGGCCAGAAATACCAGTGCCATCAGGAGGTCCACCAGTGGGGCCAGGACATTAGAAGCCCTCCCACTGTTGACCCCCCCCAAGCACCAAGAAGACAGAGCATCACTTGCCCCAGAGCCCCTATCTATACCTTGTGGCTAATAGCCACTGATGGACCTCTGCTCCATATGCTTATCTAATTCCCTTTTGAAACCATCCATGCTTGTAGCCACCGCCACTTCCTGTGGCAGTGAATTCCAAGTGTTAATCACTCTTTGGGTGAAGAAGTACTTCCTTTTATCCGTTCTAACCTGACCGCTCAGCAGTTTCATGGAGTGCCCACGAGATCTTGTGTTGTGAGAAAGGGAGAAAAGTACCTCTTTCTCTACCTGCTCTATCTCATGCATAATCTTATAAACCTCGATCATGTTTATACAAACCTTTTTAATTGAAAGCATTGAGTCTTTAACAGTATAATGCTCTCTGTGTGTGCAAGGTTCCAGTTGCAACTGTGGGGACTTCAGAGGTCATTTCGGGGGGGAACGCGGGGGGGGGCAGTTCCCCCGGGTGAGGTGTGGGGGGTGGGGCACATGATGAAGCCCCACCCCCTGCTTTTGGCCGCCCCGCTTCCAGCCCTCATTCAGCCAGGAGGAGGCAGGAGAAGAGGGAGGGTAAGTTGCTTCCTCCCTGCCTCTCCCCACCCCTGCCTGCCTGGGGCCAGGGAGGGCCTTGGCGGGGCTTACACGCACTCCCACCGGCCTTGCAGGTCCACTGCCGGACCCCTGATGTCAGGGGGTGTGGTATTTTTTATTTATTTATTTATGATTTAGATTTTTATCCCGCCCTCCCCGTAGGCTCATGAGTTATGCTAATGAGTTATGGGATAATGCTCCCCTAGCTCTTTTTCTACAAAATGACCCCTGGGGGACTTTAATTAGCCCATCTGGCTCTCTTCTTTGGTGCAGTTAACAGTAATGGCCCAGCAGTATATACAAACTGGCAGTTCTGGCTTTTGGCCCGTAGCCCCAGTGTGACATAGCTCTCTGTGCTTGCTCAGTGGATATATTACTGTTTGAACAATAACTTTGCTAGAGGTTGCACCAGTGCCCTCAAACACACTCCCCTAAGATGTCACCACGTATGTGTGCTGCACCCTTTCCCAAGGTTGTCGTAGCCACCGTGTTCATAATTGGGCTGATATTTTGTAATTTATTTATGGTGCAGCAGAACAAAATTAGAATCCAGTCGCGCCTTAGAGACCAACAACATTTTCCAGGGCACAAGCTTTCATGAGTCAAAGCTCACTTTGTCAGTATCTGATGAAGAGAGCTTTGACTCATGAAAGCTTATACCATGGGAAATTTTGTTGGCCTCTGAGGTGCTACTAGACTTTAATTTTGTTTTGCGGCTGCAGACTAACACGGCTACCTACCTGAAATCATATTACAGGAGTGTCATTTCTATTGGATTATCACACATAAGGGGTGGGGGGGAGGAATCTGTTATATGCCTTAAACGCTTCAGTGGAAAACATTCCACCAAAGTGACATCACAGGATCAGGAAGTCAAGGGTGCCTTCAGGGCTCCAGATACAAATGGTTGTCACTTTGAATTGCAGGTCTAAAATCCAGGAAGAAATACAGTGAAACTTTTAACTCTGATTCCATTGTGATTGATCTCGCAGATTTTTAGAGTAATTGATGGCATTGCCTTAGTTGAGTCTGTTAGTGCAAATAATTATTAATCAATATGCACTCAGCTCTTACTTTAGAAGATAATTTTAACACATGATTTATTCTGAACATTTCAATTGAGCTACCTTTACAAGGAGAAAATCAATTGGCTAGTGGTCTAAAGCACTTTAATTATCTCAAGCACTGTGTTCTTCTGGCTGGGCATTTTTCTACCGTAGTAACTTATTGTCCCGTACAGAATAAAGCTCTTTACTACTTGGCACCATTGACAGGATATTTTTCATTCCTTCTTTAAAGAAGAAAATGATGCTTTTTATTGACTTTTTAAAAACTTGTTTAGTTTGGTACCATAAAAATTAATTTGAGACTTACAGGGGGGAGATAGAGTAGGGAGATTGTAATTTATATAACTGAATGTCTTTTTTTGTTGTTAAGAATGAAGTACTTCCAAGCACAGTCTTGAATGATGTATTGCTAATTCGTTTCCCTCGAGTTTTGTTCATGCACACATATCAGCTTTTCCACTAAGAGAAGAAAGAGGAGGAACCCTTTTGACCACCAAAAAACTTGCCATGAATAGTACTAGAGATTTGAAAGGATATCCTTATGCCAGAATTTGGATATATGTTACATTAACCATGGAGCTGCGGTGGCTCAAGTGGTTAAGACGCTGAACTGCAGGCTGTGGAAGGTCAGTAGTTCAGCAGTTCGAGACCCGAGTTGCCGCATGATGGAGTGAACTCCCGTCTCTAGTTCCTGCTCCTGCCAACCTAGCAGTTCGAAAGCAAGAAATTGCAAGTAGATAAATAGGTACCACTTTGGTGGGAAGGTAACAGCATTCCGTTCGCCTTGGTGTTTAGTCATGCCAGCCACATGACCACGGAAATGTCTTCGGACAGCGCTGGTTCTTCGGCTTTGAAACGGAGATGAGCACCGCAACCCTAGAGTCAGACTCGACTGGCTTTCGAGCAAGGGAACCTTTACTTTTTTACATTAACCAGTAGTTGCATTTAGTGAGTTGCTTCTTGTCCTAGACATTGGTAATGGTACCGTCAGGATTTTCTTTGTCTTTACTGTTGGCCCAGTTTAACTTCAGACCTGTCAAGGCAAACATAGCCCACAACCTCCTTCCACTTTTTGGGTCCAGATGGATAGGAGAAAACTGAGGTTTACAAGCTCTTAGGAGTTTCATAAAATTGCTTTATAACCCCCACATCACTCATATTTGAAAAGTTTCCTTGATGTACTGTGTCCATAGGATTTGTAAGCACTGGGTTGAGTCCTGTGAGTTTTTCCTCTTAATCTTACTTGGCCCCTTCCTCACTGCAGTCCTAATCCACATCATGGCTTTGGTCCATGGGGTCCAACAATCCATGCCATAGTTTGTCCTCCATGAATTTAAGAGCCAAGAGAAAGATGGGTTTTTTTCAGGTTAAGTAATTGCTAGAAAAATCTAATTGTCCTACAGTATGTATGTATTTATTTAGAAAATTGTATAGAGCTGCTTTTTAGAGCACTTTCTCTGGGTTGGTCACAAAATAAGAACAATGCAACAATAAAATCTTAGAATCAACAGGAAGCAAAAAAAAAAGGCATCCTTAAAATGCAAAAAGGGGGGGAGAACTGTCCCGGGCAAACAGAGTTTGGATGCATGCCTATTATGCAAACATTCTTTCTAGGGTTGCCAGGTGTTACCTCCTTGCCAGCCAGGGGTGGGAGTGAGTTTTCCGGGAGTGGGGGGCTGGGGTGATGTCCCCATGCACAACGTCCCTGATGTGTTGGCATTATGTGGCGATGCTCTGGTATTTGGGGCAAAACTCTATGGTAACCATACTGTTTTGCCCAAAATACCAGAGCATCACCGCACAATGTCCCCAGCATGATGACATCATTTCCACGTGACATCATCACATCTGGGATGTCATGCCGGGTTGTGGCTGTTGGGGGCAGGGCTTCCCCCAGCTGGCCAGCAGTGGACAGGAGCCTGTGAAATTGGGGGATCCCCCGCTCTCACCCGGGGACTGGCAACCCTAGTTCTTTCACAGGAGCTTTACCATCTAAAAAAAAATCATGACTTTTGTCCATATTTGCAATGGACCATTATAGAATATTTCTTGCGACTCTGCATATTTTACTTTAATTAGGCTGCAGTCCTGGGAACACTTTTTTATGGAGTAAGTCTCATTGAATAAAATGGGACTTAATCCCCAGTAGACCTGCTTGATGGTGGCTGCAGCCATGAAATTAACAGATGCCTGCTCCTTGGGAGGAAAGCGATGGCAAACCTAAGACAGCATAATAAAAAGTAGAGACATCACCCTGCCAACAAAAGTCTGTATGGTCAAAGCAATGGTATTCCCAGTAGTCATGTATGGCTGCGAGAGTTGGACTATAAGGAAGGCCGAGCGCCAAAGAATAGATTCTTTTGAATTATGGTGCTGGAGAAGACTCTTGAGAGTCCCTTGGACTGCAAGGAGATTGAATCAGTCAATCCTAAAAGAAATCAACCCTGACTGTTCCCTGGAAGGCCAGATACTGAAACTGAAGCTCAAATACTTTGTCCACCAAATGAGAAGGGAGCATTTTCCCTGGTGCTGGGAAAGATTGAAGGTCAAAGAAGAAGTGGACAGCAAAGGATGAGATGGTTAGACAGTGTTATCGATGCAATGAACATGAAATTAAGCAAACTCCGGAGCACGACAGAAGACAGGAGGGCCTGATGTGATGTGGTCCATGGAGTCGCAAAGAGTCGGACTCGACTGTGCGACTGAACAACAACAGACCTGCTTAGGCTTTCTCTCAGTGTGGAGGCAATCGTAATATCACCCTTACAGTGCAATCCTAAACAGAATTACACCCTTCTATATCCAGGGAAGTCAATGGGTTTAGAGGGAGGCAACACTGTTTTGGATTGCAGTGTTATAGCTTCAAAGGGTTTTGCTGTCATAATCCTGCTCTACCAACATTTGAGTTAAATAGTGATTTAAACATGATTGATGACCGCTAAACTACATGTACATTTCCTGAGAATTCAAGACTTTCCCATTGCAGAACTCTGGGAATGTGCTGCATGCCTTGAATGACCAGGTCCTCAATCACTATGGTAATCTCCAACGAAGGTTTTCTTGAAAGAAGCAATAATAGATCATGCTAGTTCTTTGTTTCTGCATCTGATTAAAAGAGAGAGATCTGATGACATCACAGAGGATTTCCTGGAAGGCAGTGTTATGGCGACATATGTTTTCCTGCTGTTAAGATTGTTTTCATATAATGAGATGGTAATCACATTGGTTGGACAGGAGCCACACAGAAAGACAAATTTGGGGACCGTCCTTGCTGTTACACAGGAAGTAAAAACAGGAAATAGAATAGGGAAGGAGTTTTTTCTAGTTCAGCTTGCAGATATGGTTCACAATTGGATTGGATTGGAGGACACAAGATAAGGTTTTGCTAATAAGGTCTATCCCTTAGCAATGTCTGTCTAAGAGACCATCTGGGAACCATATGTAAATTCCTCTGAACTGCTGAGAGGAATAGCAAGGTGCAGGTATCTCTCTATATAATAATTCCGTTTTGGTCATGGACTCTCCTGAACATTCCACATGGCGCCCACAGCCTTTGGATCCGTGATCTGTCATTCAGAAGCTGTCCCTATCCACTGGCTGCATTGTCTGAGTCTCGCCTCTAATATTCTAAACAGTTAGCTGTTCCTCTCCACCCAATAGCCAGTCAGAACACAGAGGCTATTTGCATATGCGACCTGATTAACCTTTGCCTCTAACATTCTAAACAGTTTGCTGCTGCTGTTGGGAGTCACTGAATGTGTCCTGTGGTAAAGTGCCTTTTTCCTTAAATGGTTACTTGAGTTGCCAATCTCCCTGTAGGGCCTGGAGATCTCCCAGAAATCACCGTGTTCCCCAGCCACACCACATCATTTCCCCTACAGAAAATTTCCCAGCTATTACAATGGCTGCTTTGGGCAGTGGACTCTATGGCATTATACCCTGCTGAAGTTCCTCCACACCCCCAAACCCTGCCCTCCCCAGGCTCTACCCCTCAAACCTACAGGTCTGGCCCTCCCCTTAGTATTGACAGCCTCCAGGCAGCACCTGGAGATCTCCAAGAAAATGGCTGCTTTGGGCAATTGACTGTATGGAATTATACCCTGCTGAGGTCCCTCCACACCCCAAACCCTGCCCTCCCCAGGCTCTACCACTCAAATTTACAGCTATTTCCCAACCCAGAGTTGGCAACCCTGTAACTGGCTATGGAAATGCTTTCCAGACCCTTGGAACCCAGAAGACATGGCATAGGGGGAGGTGCTTTTCTACCTCAGCTGCCACTGCATAACCCCAAATCAACGTAAATCAGGGGTGGAGGGAACCATACCTGTCACCATGAGGCTGTCCTCCCATACTACCCATTTGGGGCAGCAAAATGACTTGAGACAGCCCTGCCTTATAGCTAAACAGAAGGAAATAAACACGGCTTGCCTCCCTCTGTTTTCCCCTTCCCGCTGCTGCCCCACCAGCCACAGCCGGGACACTCACCTGGAACTTCCTTCTAGAGCTCGTTGTATTTCTTCCCACAACGGACCTTACTTCTAGTAATAAAAGAATTGTAAACATCATGTAATGAGCATGCTTTTGTTTAAGCAAGAAAAGCATCCCAGAGCTGTTGCCTGAGAGAGGCCACCTTGCTGCGACCAAGTTCCTGAGATGTCACAGTACACTCTTAACAAGTCAAAGCAGACATGACATTGGTGCACTGGAAAGTGCTGACAAGTTGGGGCCAATTCATGGCGACCCCATGGACTTTTCCATTCAAGCGACATTCATAGGTGATTTGCCATTGCCTGCCTTTTTTGTCAGGACCCTGGACTTCTTTGGTGGTCTCCCTTCCTAATACTTACCAGGGATAACCCTGCTTAGCTTCTGAGATCTGTCAAGATCAGGCTAACCTGAGCCATCCAGGTCAGGGTAAACATAACATTAGAGTTGCATTATTAGGACTGCTCACAGTATTTTTTAGGATAACTTGCCACCCAGTCCTACTTTGTCAAAGTTCAGGAAAGGGTCATTGCGAAGAATGTGTTTAATTTCTGATTATTTAACCCCCCCCCCTTGCCATTAGCCTTGAGGCAGGGAGACCTATACAAAACGTGTGCCTCTCTTTCCCCCTTCCCTTCTGGAGCAAATTTGCAGCTTTGGAAGGGATGAAGCTGAAGCTCGTATAAGACAGGGGCATCCCACAGAGGAGCTTCCAACTATAGGTCCAAATCAAGAAGTGGTGAAGACTTTGAGGCCGGCTCACCACAGTGGGAGGGTGGTTGTACACTGTCTATAGCCTCTCCTTCCATCCAAAAAAAGTATTAAAGAAGAACTGTATAAGGAAACACAAGCTGTACCTCATGAAGAGGAGAAAGCAATTTATATTGAGGAAACCACAGAGTGGGACAAAAGGAAGAGTCTGTCTCATGTTTCCTTCCTCCCCCCCCCTCCGCCAAAAACAAACAAACACCCAAAGGAGATTTGCTACATTTAAAGAAAAGTCACTGGTATACTTTTGCACATTAAAATAAACAGGATTCTGTCACCTAGTCTTTATTTGGATTTCTACCCAATGGCTATAGGGCTAGTACTACCATTTTTGAAATGTTTTCCCTGGGGGAAAAAAAATCTAAATTATGCAAACCTGTGAGCCACTTGTGAATGCAAATATGGAAGCAAACTAATTATCAAGTAAGCTAGGCTTATATAATAGTTTAACATCCTGTCATACTCCAGGGAAAGTCAAATGCCTGACTTTGAAACAATGCTTCGGAGGCTATGCTATTTTTAAGAAATCACTGTTTTACCCACAAACTGCACAGGGATTATTTTTATTTAATTTCCCCCTCCTGAAGTTATCTTGCTGGATTATAAGAACTGGCTATAGTGAACAGGTTGAAAGTCTTCGCTTTCAACCTGCTCCTTTCTGCTTCCAACAGGATGGCCCCTTTATGGAAGAAAGAAGCAATTGTTTCTTTCAAGCACTCTAACTTTAGAACAAAGTGTCTTGCAACTGTTCTGTCTCCAGCAGGAGTTGCACGCAGTCTGGTGGTGGACACCTCTGACAGCGGGAAGAAGCTTTGTGTGGAAGATCAAACAGGTTAATTCTGGGACTTCTCCCAGCAGTCTATTCCCTTCCAGCCGGTTGCCTGTTAGCCGCAGAGTGCTGTAGTACCGAAGCTTTGGAGATGAAAAACATCTGGATTTTCCATTGCTCTTTTGCTGTAGAGAGATAGCTCCAAAGAGTTCGCAGTGGCGGTGCCAGGACTTATCTAACACATTTTTCTTGACCTTAATTCTTCATCCTGGGATTGCCGGATGAAGATAAAAAGGCTGAGTGCACTGGCTGCCTGACACAAGACAGCCACCCACTACACAGTTATGCCTTTATCAAAAAGTTATGCCTTTATCAAAAGTTGAGGTATTCTGGTCCTGATGGTGATTAAGTGGGGTGGGTTTTTTTTCCTCCAAGGGTGTGGATTAAATTGAGCTCTTTTCAGTTTAATCCCATCTGGAAGTCATGTTCTTTTCTTGATTTGATTTTACATCTGTTGGCTAAATGTAAAAGCAAATGCTTTTTATTCTGATATGAGCAAAGATCGGCTGTCCCTTAATTTCAAATGAGTAAATGGGAAAATTGTTATTGAAATTGATTTTGGCTAGTTTACTTAGAACGTTTTTTAAAGTCTTGCATTTTTAGCCAAAAGCTTAAAGGGTGGCTTGCAACAATTCAAACGATTTTTAAAAATGCAGATAGCATTCAGTATAAAACCACACCACAAACCCCATCATTTCCATAATCTAATCTGGTGTCTTAAATGTAACAGGAAAGTTCCAAATATAAGGCAACACAACCAAGAAGGCCCTGTTTCAGATACTCACACGCCATTATTTCTGAAGTTGCACAGCACACAGAGCAAGACCTCTGAAGATTACTTCAGTTGTTGGACAGGTTTCTATAAGATCAGAAGATAAGATGCTGATCTCAGACTGTCTGATTTGTCCTTCAAAACCCACCAACAGTCTCTGAAGTTGCCTTCCATCCTGAGTAAGATGTGTTCTACCAGTGAACTGGTGGCCCCAAAGGTACAGCTTCCTACATACTGCCTAAGTGGGGTGCAAAATGTTTTGAGGTGCAAATGCCTGGAGTTACACCCAGGAGATCCCAATATCAGGGGAAAACATTTTTCTCAAGGCACGGGGCTATAAACTGCTTAAATTATTGACTGAGCAGAGATGCATTTCCTGAATGGAGATAACCATCTGCACAGCTGCCTGGAAGGGGCATGATGGATTACCTGAGTCGAGCCATAGAAGTTTGAAAGGTGTTCCCTAAATTGATTGGAGAAAAGGCTCTGTGTGGGATTTCACTCCCAAACTCAAAACAGGGTGCAGGGAAACCCACCCAGCTGGGGCAGGAAGGGTTAGAGGTCTGGATACCCAATCAGAAGTGCTCAAGCCAGGGCTGGGAACAAGGGAAGAAACAGAGTGGTGTCTGTCTTGACAAACGTCTCTCTCTCTCTCTCTCTCTCTCTCTCTCTCTCTCTCTCTCTCTCCGCCCCCCCATTTGTGTGTGTGTGTGTGTGTGTGTTTGCGTCCATGTCCATGCCTGGAAGTCATAGCGATCTCTGGTGACTCCTACTGGGGCAGGGACCATGTTCAGAGAAGCGGCTTAATAGCCTGCCTCTGCCTCTCAGCCCTGGTATTCCTTGGAGGTCTCCCTTTCCAAATACTTGCCAGGGTTGGCCCTGCTTAGCTTCCAAGATCTGACGAGATCAGGCTTGCCTGGGCTTTCCAGGTCAGGGTGACCAGCTTCTATTTTCAATGTTCCAGCAGGCTTATGCCCGTCCCAGGGAGTAGATGCCAAAGTAACTTGGAAACGTGTTCTTTTTCATATAATAATTTTCTTGGCATTCTCTGCATTCCACAGAGTTTTCTGTGTTCGTCTTAAAATGAGTGATCTGAAAAGTCTTGTGCATTTATAGTTCTCTGATAATACTATATATTAAAGCTGGGGTGCAGGAAGATAAGATAAAATTCATGTTTTTAGATTATCCAAGGCAAATATGATTTTAATGCCTTTATTACTTGCTGTAGACTACAGCTTTCAGGTTAAAACTTCCATAAAGCTGTCTTAATTTATTAGCTGTGTCATGTTAGTATTGGATAACTAGCTGGAAGATAAATCTGTGCTTAGTGCAAATGTGTCTGAGTTGATGATGTTCAGTGTAATTTATATAGAAAGTCTAGTTTGGTTATGAGGAGAAGTGCAATTTTATGTGACAGCTTTAGATGGTGGAATGCTTATTAATCTTGGTCTGTTGCATATATTTGGGAGAATATTCTCAACCATGTTTAGAATTTGATTAGGGGTTTTTTTGCATTTGATTTACTGGAATTCCTGTTTCTTGTAATACATATTAACATGTTTTTTCTTAACTGCGTTTAATGCCCTACACCCAATTATCTTTGTGTGTTTTGCATGGGGACTGGTTCGACTGCAGTTTGAGCTAATGTGGTGCAGCAGTTCTCCTTCTCTCCTGAACTTAATCCTGAATCCTAGCACAGGAGTATCTTGGCAGAGGGTCACTTCTCCATAACCAGGTTTTTGTGATCTATCGTTCCTGTCAGGATAAGACTATATACAGGATAAATAGGGCAATAGAATTTTTTCTTTCTAGTCATGTTATTTAAAAATTGTAGTTTCTGCTCATGATAGATGATTCAGACAATATGTGTGTTTGAATTCATGTGGTGGAGGAACCAGTAACCAAGTGAATGACTGTGTGAATCAGCCTGTAGTCAGAATAGGATTCAAGATCTTTCTCGCTTTTCTACGTAATCTGTCCCAATTGTTTGGTGTAGTGGTTAAATGCACGGACTCTAATCTGGGAGAACCGGGTTTGATTCCCCACTCCTCCAATCGCAGCTGCTGGATGATCTTGGGCAAGCCATAGTTCTGTCAGCACTGTTCTCTCAAGGACAGTTCTCTCAGAGCTCTCTCAGCCTCGCCTACCTCACAGGGTGTTCATTGTGGGGAGGGGAAGAGAAAGGAGTTTGTAAGCCGCTCTGAGACTCCCAAGTGAAGGCAGGGTATAAATTCAATCTCTTCTCTTCATCTTCATAATTCCATAACCTCCCCTTGTATCTTTTGGATGCAAAAGAAATCCCATGGTTCCTGGCATAGCCTTTTTGTTAAAAGGGTCCCTTTGGAGAAATAGCTGGTGGAATCCAATATTCTGTAACAGAACAGAAGTAATTTTTTAAGCCCCCAGAGGGGATTTTTTATTTTTTTTTTATAATACTACATAAATTACCAAGAAAAAATAGGGATAGGAGGACTACAATTAGGGAGAAAGAAAAGATAACCCACACTAAACTAAAAACCCAAGGTTAGGAGCTCATTCCCTGTTAAACTGCTGTTAGTAAAAGAAAAGGCTGTTAATAAACAATATACTTTGTGAGGTCCTGTTTTTCTAAGCTTATATGTTAGATTGTTACTTGTTATGAGAAGATTTCCTGAGCATCTTTTCCAGCTCACTTCATAAAAGCAATTTGCAAAGTCCTTCCGCCTTTACATCTATACTAAAACTCTCTAAATTCTTGATAGCTTCTTAGATGTTCACTGCAGCCCAATCTTCTTCCATCCAAAGGAATAGAACTGCTAGTCTTAAGCCTCTTCTGCTCTGGTCTCGGGGTCCAGTGGCTTCTCAAAGGTTTCTTGATTATGAAGGGCACCTCCAGCTCTTTTTTCTCAGCAGACTTTAAGATGACACTTTCTAAGAACACTCGCAGGGAAGAAGTTAAATCCTTGTAAATTTTTCCTGTTTCTCTTGTGCTTTTTCTTCTTTTCTCATTGAGATTGCTGTTTAATTTAGTGTCCATCTCATTCGCTTTGAGAGCCCTCAATTCCATTTTTTCTCCGATCACCTCCTGGAGCTGCCGAGACACAAATTGTTGATTTATCTTGG
>NW_015161410.1:422055-514683 GCF_001447785.1 Gekko japonicus
CAGCAGGAAAAGAGGCTCACCCTCAAAAGCCCTATGGCTTGGGAGTTCTCCCTGAAATCCCGTGGGGGTGCCGAACCAGCGGCACCTCTCCCCCTCGCTGCTGTGTGGTACGCCTCCCCAGAGAGCTGGGAAAGGCATCCGCCATCGTTGTGTCATTGTATCCAATTTCAAGCATGTAACTAGGGATCAGTAATTAGAAGTCTTTGGGGCAAATCTGCTCTCCTGAGCAGTACCATGTTCTCCCAAGTTGTAGTCTTAGAGCAAAGAGAGGTGTGTGAAGGAAGTGGTTGGTGGTATGGCAGCAGTCGTCCGGAAAGTTCACCTCATTGGAATGGTGAAAATCTTGGCCCATTACTCCCCATCTCCTCAGAATGTGTTTTACTTGACACTGCCTTGATTGTGTGTTAGGCCCCAGGTTAAAAGAGTTTTATTTGCCTGAGCTTTTAATTAAGTTTTCTCTTCTGTCCTCATCTTTTGGCTTGCTACCTACTGTTTTTTATCATCTGCTGCTTTATTATATGCTGTTTGTGATTTCATTGGCTTCTGATTGTTTATTGATTGCTCTGTTTTTTACTTAATGTGTCTGACAAAATGGGCTCTGACTCATGAAAGTTTATGCCACAATAAATCCGTTAGTCTTTAAGGTGCCACAAGACGATATTGTTTTTAGTGTGACTTGATTGTGTTTTGAATTTTACCATCAGAAGCCTTGGAGACAACAGTCATATAATGATGACAGCATTGTAAAACTAGACCAGGGCAGTAGATAGCTAATTTCTTATCAGCACATAAGCTTATTTAATAGGCATGATGGGAACATTCTGTTGGAAAAGTCAGAACCTATTAAATCTAATCTGTTTGGATCAGAAATGTAGTGTGCTTTAAAAGCCCATGTTAAAGTGCCCGGATTAGCCAAAAACCTTTCGTTTTACCAGATTTACATACCCAGTGGTAATACTAGATGTGAATATCCCATTAACTTTGTTCAACATAGCCAATTAATGCTGACTTACTTAAAGCCAGCTGGCTCGCATACAAGGAGTGAGGCCAGCTTGCTTTGTAGAGGTTGATCATCTTTCCTGTTCAGATTAAAGTCAACAGATGATCCATTTGAGGACACCAGGATGCAGGGGGAAAAGCTATCTCCCACTTTTTAAAAAGTGTACTACTTTGTTCGGGGGGGGGGAACTGTAGATTGAAACTTTATCTTTGTAATCTTACTAAAATGATTATTCAAACATCTTCTCTAGAATTGTTGAGTAGACATATTTCTCCCCTTTTTTTTTCTTGAATCTGTGCCTGTGGACTCCTGTGCATCCCAGACACTTGTATCATGTATTTCGAACACAAGGTGATCCAACTTATGTCTTTGGCTTGGATCCCATGGTAAACTTCTGCTAATGGAAGAAATTTCCATCCATGAGACAAGACCTCCTCATCTCCCCCTTCCCACTGCAGCTTGAAATGCTCTGCAAAACCGCTCCCGGGGGACAAATGAACCCAGGAATTACGTGAATGGTAAATTGGGGGGGGGGGTCTGCAGCCTTCTGTTTGGCAGATGTTACTGTGACATTCATGCCTCTGTCTCTGTCTTTCTTGCAGCTTCGCAGTCTCTGGTAGAAACACAGAATGGTATGCAATATTCTTTTCAGGAGTGGAATATTAGTCTTCAGGTGGCAGGTCACAAATATTTACATTAGCGTATTATGAAAAAGTTACTTATTGGCTGTAATGGCATTCACGCCGAGTCTTCCTTATTTGACGTGCTTTCCTCTTCATTGGCTAATTAGCTAAACATGTTCATTGGCTAAACAAAAAGTGTTTGAATTATTTCACATAAATTATCCAGTTGTAAACCTTAAAACAACCCCGTATGGCAGGTCAGTGTTATTATTCTGTATTATAGGAGGAGGAGAACTGATTCTGAGCCTGACTTGATGGCCAAGGCAAGAGACAGTGCCTTGGAAATGTACTAACTTCTAATTTGTTTGCTGGCAGGAGTTCTGGAGAAGATGCATATAATCACAGCCTCCATATGATTCAATAAACTCACACCCAAGCCTAGTTACAATTGCATAGAGACCATTGGCATTATGAACTACTCCAGGGATTCATGTGCCTCATCCTAGTAATTGTCACGGGCTGGGGTGCCAGTCAAAGGGAGTTCAGAACAAGCCAAGGTCAGGAGCCAAGAAGACAGTGCAAAGTCCGAAAAGCCAAGCCAGGGTCAGGAGCCAGAAACACAAAGCCAAGTCCAAATCACTAACCAGAAACGTAGTCCAAAGCCAAGCCAGGGTCAGGAGCTAGGAACACAGAGCCAAGTACAAAGCCAGGGGGTCCAAAGGTCTAGGTGCAAGAACCGAGCTAGAGTGGATGCTAGAAGCACGAAGCTGACTTGTTGCTTCCATGAAGGCTACTGCCCAGAGAGTGAAGTTAAAAGCTACTACCAATTAGCCAAGGTCTAGGTGCGCCAGGCTCCTCTTAGAACTCTGGGCTGGCTGAGCATCTCCCTTGTAGCCTGGCCTCTCTTTGTCTGCTTGCTAAGTTTTGTTGCAGTGGCTCCCTTAAATGAGTCATACGTGGGGGTGAGTCAGGAGGACTTTCAACTTGCAGTTCTTCCTTCTTATCTGGGCTAGGTGTGAAGACTGCTGTTACAGACACTTGCCAGCTATCCTCCTCTGCTGCTTCAGAGGGGCCAGCTGTGGTTTCTGCAGGCTCTATCAGCTCATCCTCATCCATGCCCATGACAGTAATTTTTGCCTAGCATCAATACCTCTAATTCTCAACATGGCCAGATCTGTGGCTACTTAAAAGCCCAGGTTTGCAGAAAAATCTGAAATGTTTATACACGAACACATGTGAAGGTTAACCTCCTCCCCCAAATAATAGAAGCAGCAACCATAGCTTTGAGAAGCAGATGCCCACATCACTCGGTGACCATTGCTAGGCAACCACAACAGTATTGCAAGCCTTGTTTTTTGTTAGGAAAAGACAGGAGGAAGGGTCAGGTCCCTTTCCAGGGCTCTTTTGGCCTTTGAGGGGAACTCATCAGGGCCAGGGCCTCCAGGGCTGTTTTGGCCTTTGAGGGGAACCCATCAGGGCCAGGGCCACCGGCAACCACCAGACAACTTACTACCGCACAACTTGTATGACTCACCTAGGTCGAGCTGCTTGCTACTATTCAACAGCAGCCACCCCACAAAAGCTAGTGTGGTGTAGTGGTTAGAGTTTCAGGTTAGGATCTGGGTGACCCAGGTTTGAATTCGCACTCTGCCATGAAAGCTCAGTGAGTGACCTTGGGCCAGTCGAACATTCTCAGCCTACCCTTCCTAACAGCATCCTTGTGAGGATAAAATGGAGGCGAATGATGTAAGCTACTTTGGGTCCCCATTGGGGAGAAAGGTCCAACAGTCCCCTCAGAAAAAGTTTTCAGTCACTTACAGAGCAGGTATAGTAAGAATCCTACTCAGGTTTATTCAGTTGAGTTTACTCCCAGGGAGGTGTTCTTGGGATTGCACTGTTAGTCAAATTATGGTTGTATGAACAGACCTTTCCCCACTAGCTTAACATATACAATGCTGTAGCCCCATGCCATGCATCAATATGTTCTCTCTCAGTTATCTCATATGGGGTTGACTACTTAATTGCTGTGATAACTTCTGGTGTGATTTGGGGGTAGAGTGGTGAACATTAGGAGAAGCAGAATTCTTGGACTCTCCTTAGTAGGTTTGTATTTCCTGTGGTGACCAGGTGCACAGTGAAGGGGACAGGATTGCAGCCATATTTCTGCTTCTCCCCATCACACAAGTAACTCTCCCTTTTGCAGTTCTGTTGTAACTGTCATGTCACTTAAAATTATGACAGCATGATGTCCACTCGTCATCGCTGTAACTGCTCTACACCATTGTAACTAGGAGCTCTGTAAGCTCAAGTAATTTATGTATGTATGTATTTATTTGCTTTAGGAAATTTTTATGCCACCTCTCCAGAATCCTGCTGAGGCAGCTTGTCGCTAAAAATAAATACTATAAAATTGTTAATATAAAAACAAAAGAAGCCATTAAAAAGAAGCCAAGGATATAAAAACAATGTGAAAAAGATTTTTAAAAAACCACCTTCGTTAAAGGTCTAGGCAAAAAGAAATGTTATAGAAGAAGAGAAGATTTATATCCTGCCCTTCATTTGGAGTCTCAGAGTGGTTTACAATCTCCTTTCCCTTTCCCTCCCCACAACAGACACCCTGTGAGGTAGGTAGGGCTGAGAGAGCTCTTGAGAGAACTGTGACTGACCCAAGGCCACCCAGCAGCTGTATGTGGAGGAGTGGGGAATAAAATCCAGTTCTCCCAGATTAGAGTCCGCACTCTTAAGAACTACACCAAACTGGCTCATTTGGCCTGGCACCTAGAAAGACAGTATGGGAATTCCTTGCAAGCCTCAGGGGAGAAGCCCTTCCAAAGGCAAGGTGTACCACCAGTGAAAATACCCTCTCTCTGTGCATCTCCCACTTTACCTCTGAAGATGTGGGCGCAGAGAGCAGGCCTGTCCTCATCTGGTCTGTTTAACTTGAGGGTCAGATAGAACTGTGAGGGTGAACTTCAAAATGCTAACATCCCATCACGTTCCTCTAATTCCTGGTCAACAAATAGAACAATTGGAGTGGATACGAGGACAGGGAATCAGCAGCCATATAATATGTAATTGAACTTTGAACCTGAAATGGAGAGATGGTTTCGGGAGTTTTTAAAAGAATGATGTGTAGAGACTGATCTCTTTCAGTATGTGAAATAACAGTTGAAAATGCCTTGATGATAATTCTCAATAAAATATTAGGAGGAATTGTCAACACAGCACTTTAAAGGAGCCCAGTGCATCTTAATGCACAGATAGAAAACACACAGAGTAACTAGTAATTGAATTCTTAGCAGTTGTATTCCTGTATTTTAAAATGTTTTTGGACAGAAGAGAAGGGAAAATGGGTCATGGAAGAGAGCAAAAGGGGAAGTAACAACTGCTGAGCACCGTCAGTCAAGATATTTTGGTGGAAAGCTCTGCCATTGCCAATTGAAATATAATTCAAGAGAGTCATGTTCAACAGAGATATTAAAGAACCCCATATTGGAAAGAAACTACCACTGGAAAGTCTCAGTTTCTTGGCCAACTCATTGTAAACAAAACAGATCATCTTCCAGTAAGCCTTCTTTCTATTTGGCTCTTTGTGAATCCAGATGTTGCAGAATTGAAGAAAAAAATTCACCACTTTGTAATCCTTGTTCCAAGTTCAGATTGGAATTTGGCCTGGTGGTTGCCTAGAAAAAAATTCACCACTTTGTAATCCTTTTCCTACTTAAAGGATCTTCCATGTTCCAAGTTCAGATTGGTATTTGGCCTGGTGTTAGACGCTTTCAAATGAACATCTCATATCAAGGCAGCAGATCGAGTTGCCTTAACCATAGCAACAACTGTATTTATTAAGCCCAGTGTCTCACAAAAAGGAGGAAAACATGGACAGTTGCTCAAGCATCATTATAAGTGGCTTGAGGATCACATGAGAAGAAATTCTGAATGAAGACATTTGAGGATAACCACCTTACAAGTAGTTGTAAATTGTAAGAAACTACCTCACAAGCACAAGTATTGCTAATCCTTTTCTATTGAGCATAGAAAGAGCTATGCATTTTGCTTGGTGGAAGCAGATTTCCATACCTCCACCTTTCACCAGTATTGAATATTCATGATATTGTAGAGCTGGGGAAAGTGCTGAAGAGACAGCCAAGATGATTAAGGGGTTAGACACCTCTCCTATGAGGAAATTCTAAAACGTGTGGAGCTTTTCAGTTTTGAAAAAAAGTGACTAAGAGAGGACTTGAAGAGATTTATAACATTATGGAGGAAGTGGATAAACCAAGCTGTTTCTCCCTCTGCCATAATAAAATTGGGAACACCCAATAAAGTTGAACAGCAACAGACTCAAGACAAACAAAAGGAACCACTACTTTGCTCAATGAGTAATTCAGTTCATTGTTGGTAGACATGGTGATGGCCATGAGCAGAGACAGCTTTAAAGGCGGATTAGACCAATTTATAAAGTATGGTATATAACCCTGTTGACTAAAGGGAACCTCCACATTCAGCAGCAGGGATGCTTAGAGACAGCATCAGGAGAAGACCTTGGCCTCTGTGCCCTGCTGGTTCGCCCTCTGAGGCCACTACTTGTCCATTGTCTGAGGCAGTATACTGGACTAGATGGACCACTGACTGGTAGGGTTATTCTTATGTTCTTATGAACAAGGAGCCAGAATTCTAGTTTTTCCTTCTTCTTTCTCTTGCATTTGGAGTTGCATAGTTTAGGAGTTTTGTGTTTCATGTTTACTTCTTTATTCTCTATCATCTGTCTCGTGTGTGTAACTTGTATCTTCCTGGTAATGGTAGCACAGAGCGTAAAGCCGGCTCTGTTACTGCCTGTGCTGCTGTGTTGATTGGCAAGCCAGGGGTGCAAAAAAAGAAAAAGAAAAGCAGGTGCAGGCGGCAATATGAGCCGAAGAGACAAAGAACATCTCTTCTGTGCCTATTATGTCAGTGGGAGATGCGTAACATAACCTTTTCCTTAAGCGGCAACGATAAACAAATTACACCACATCCAGCGTCAGCAGCTTTAAATGCTAATTGTGCCTGTTGCCAGATAAACAGGTGGACTTTCCTCTAATAAGTCCATCATTCATCATTTTTTAATCACCAGATCTGTGCATATTTATCATTTGCAGTTACCTGTTGAGCTAATTGTTTTTATACCGCCCGTCCTCCTAAGAGTTCCGGATGGCCTGCGTGGCTCTCCCTTCCCTCGTTTTTATCTCTGCAAGGACTCTGTGGGATAGGCCAGGCTGACTGGCCTAAAGTAACCCAATAAACTTTGTGGCTGTGTTAGGATTTGAACCTGGGTCTCTCTGGCTCTAATCCAGCATGTAAACCACGCTGCCTCTCATTGGGTGATATTTTTGTTAATACTATTCCATCCCTGGCAAAATCTTCTTTATTCTGAAATTCCAATGCAACTCTGTAGTCCAAGAACCAATTACTGTGTTTGGTCGGTACGCACAAATAAGAAAAAGGTTTGATCATTTCTTTCAAAAATTAAATAACAAAAACATAACAGCTGTAATTTTTCCAAATCCAAATAGTACCCAATCTGGACATCGTCATTCACTATTTACCTTTCTTGAAGTAAATGAAATAAGTTGGGCTAGTTCTCCTTATTTATAATAATGCATTTATTTTAAATCACATCAAGCTGGGAGATTTAATTTTCAGCAGAGAACTTTTATTGAATAAAGGTACAGAGAGAATGATTTGTTTTGCCTAGCGAATGATTTATGGTTGATTCACTGTTAAAGGGATGCTAACTTGTTTGTCCGTTTTCATAATCTATAAATGCATGTTTACGAAGGTCGGTCAACATTGTTAAGCTAATCAAGGTCACGTGTATGGCAGCATTTAAATGCAGTTGGAGAAGAGTGGTGTCAGGAACTAGAGAGCTCTTGTAAAAGGCTTTCCTTCTCTTGATAGAAAGACGTTAAGGGGAAAAAAGAATTTACGGAAAATAAAAGCAGGTCATCCTTTGCATTCCTATACAGTTTTCATATCCAGTTCTGAACATGGCCTCAGACCGTGGACCAAAAAGCCTGCACAGTGGGCCATGTACAGGAAGATGAGATATTTCTATGAAGCTGGGAGACCTCACCCCACCCCCAGGTTTGTAAAAAAATCTGAGGAGTTAAAAAGGATGATGAGGGAATTAAACTCGCACAACATTAAAGGGGGAAAAAAGAGATCTCATGATGTTGTGTCGTAAGTTTTCATCTGCCCTTTGAAGGGTTACCCTGAAACCTCAGAAAACAATGGTGCGGTGTGTGGCTGCTGAGGAGGAGGAGGTGGCAGGAGAAGATGGGGCAGAGAGAGGAAGCGGGAGTGGGAGAGTGAAGGAAGAAGTCGCTCTGGAGAAGGAAGATGACAGTGGCAAAGGGAGGAGGGGGTGGTAGCAGGAAAGGCAGAAAGAGAGTTGGGGGGGGAGAAGAGTGGTAGGGAGGAAGAGGAAAAGGTGGAAGCAAAAGAGGGGAAGAAGTGGGAGCCAGTGGAGGGTATCATAAGCCATGGGTAGCCAAAACTTTGTTGGCAAGAGCTGTTTCTGAGGGGTGTGTGTGGCCCAAATGATACTTCCCAAAGGAGGCAATAGAGAGCCTGGTTGCCCCTCCCCACACTCCCTCCCTTCACTGTTGGAGCGCCATTGCACTGAGCCACCTGTTCTGCCTTAGTGTTTCTCAACAAGCCCCACATTTCTAGCATTGAGGACCTCAATGCAGTGGTGCAGTGGGGTGATGTGGTAGCACACCTCCACCTATCATCACCCACAGAGAAGAGGAATGGCAGCTAGTGGTGGGCACGTAGCACTGGGACATCCTACCAGAGCTCCATGTTCCATCTGGTTCCAGAGCTAAAACTTTGGGTCTTCTCAGTCCTGCCGTTGCCCTGCCTTGCACAGCATTCCTGGCTCATGTCAGCCCATCATGCAATGGGTTGGGGCTAGCAGGATGCCCTGATGTGATCTTGCCCCTCCTTGCTCGGTTTTATTCCGAACATGAAGTGTTCAGCTCTTGTCTTCTGAGCCTTTTGCCAAGCCCATCACTGCAGCTACAGGTGCTGCTCCTCCTATTCCACCCTGCATGCTGACATGGCTTCCACATTCAAGCCCAACTGTTGGCTGACCAGGCTTTATCATCTCTTGAAAACTGTTGACTTGGCATGGCGTCTTGATTGGCAGCCAGCCCACCTTCCTTGCAGCAGCATTAAGGCAAAGGTAACTGAAATCTTCTCCCAAGTCTTTTGTGACCAGGCTACTGCAGCTACTAATGCTGACCACTGGAAGTAGTCGTGCTCAAGCCAGCTGCTGGTTCAGCTCATGTCTTGTTTACTGCTTGTTGTAAGGGAGCTGTGTTATTTGTTGTGCTGGCAGGGGGATCTGGGGGGTGTTCCGGGATGTCCCTGATGCAACGATGTCATCACTCTGGGGATAGTGCGCAGTGACCCTCAAGTTTTGGGGCAGAACTCTATGGTAAAACTGGCTTCAAACCATAGAGCTTTGCCCTCAAACTATAGTGTTGCCATGTGACACCCTAACATGATGGTGTCACTTCTGGGTGACATTGCATTGGGGATTTTGCACAGCAATGTCACTGTTTCAGGGCTGGCCAGTGGTGGGCAGAACCCCCCAAAATCAGTGGAGCCCCCACCGAGACTTGGGGACTGGCAACCCTAATTCATACACATCCAAACAAATTTGGTTGTGTCCCTCAGTATCACTGGTGATTAGGCTGCTTTCTCTCATGGTTAGACTGCTTTTTCACAGGTTACACACATCCATCTGCTGTCATCATTTCCAATCGTCAGAAACTGCATTATTAAAACAAAAAAAAACTTTGCATTTTTTGATTTGAGACTTAATACTGAGATGTCACCATGTACCTTCTTATGAACCTTGCTAATCCTGAAATGAATTCTTGCTCTTGCTTCACAAATAGATGCCATTGACAGCCTGGGGCAAAAGTAGGCACTGTAGTGTATCTAATGTGGTCATTTAAAGGCTGCATCTGACCGTAAAGGTACAAAGTGGGGATGTACGGCAAGCAATCTGATCATGACTCCAGGGAATATATGTCTTTGGGAACTGAGCATATTTAGTTACAGTTGCTATTTGTTACTTACTACTGTGGCTTCATCCGATCTTGTAGCACAAGTTGCTTCTTCATACTTTGCTTTGCTGTGTGTGAGGCGAAGTTCAACAGAAACCACAAAGGCGATCTGATCAGGAGATTGCCCCCTATGCAAGCAGGGAAGGTTGATCAAGCTGCATTCACCTGGCAATCATGTTTGTCTTGAAGTTCTCAGCATGCCAGATTAGTAACAGGTTTCCTCACAAGTCAAGCTGTTGATGGATGAGCATGTACAGTCTCTATGCTCCAGGGTACATTTATTTATTATACATACGCTATGCTTTTCAGCCAGACTTATCTCCCAATGTGGTTTAATGATTCAAATCCAGAACTATATATCATTTCAAGAAAGCACCTTGCAGAACTCCGATTGATAAAGTAGCAGAGTTTTGCTTTTGAATAGAATGGGCTGTTCTGGAAATATGGCATTTTTAAGTGATTGATGCTTTGGGACTGGAGGACGGACGATCAAAAGAAGATGTCTCCATTCCAAACCCAACACATTCAGTCTGCCTATCCTCTTGCTAACCTGGCTACTGAAGCTATTTCTGATGCTCTTTCTGCTTTCTTCTCTGAAGATTCCTAGCTAGCAAATTGCATGATCCAGCCCATAGTTTCTTTATCTCACAGTATAGCACATTCCTGCATTACTTCTTTCCCACCTCCTTATGAGAAATAAGTGAATGTGCACTGCTTCATCTTCCCTCTGTTCTTATTGAGTTGTTCCATTGGAAATTGCTGAGCAGTCGGGTTAGAATGGGTAAAAGGAAGTACTTCTTCACCCAAAGAGTGATTAACACATGGAATTCACTACCACAGGAGGTGGTGGCAGCTACAAGCATGGACGGCTTCAAGAGGGGATTGGATAAACATATGGAGCAGAGGTCCATCAGTGGCTATTCTGTATTCTTGGTGCCTGGGGGGGGGGAGCAACAGTGGGAGGGCTTCTAGTGTCCTGGCCCCACTGGTGGACCTCCTGATGGCACCTGGTATTTTTGGCCACTGTGTGACAGAGTGTTGGACTGGATGGGCCACTGACCTGATCCAACATTCACTTCTCTTAAGTTCTTATTTCCCTTTTTCATACTTGCTCATTACTTGTCCAGGGTTCATCTCTTCATTTCCAAGTATATACTTTAAAAAAAATTCAGAGCCGCTTCAATCTCTTATCTTGGGAATTCTAGATTAGTCTTCGAACTACACACTCCACCATTCAAATGCTTTTGTTACTGGCTTTGGAACAGGTATCCATACTATCCTGTATTTTTCCCCGAGTTTCAAAAGCAGGACATGAGAAAAAAATTATTTTCCATCTTTCTCTTCCAAAGGTTATTCTGAGAGCATGAAAGATAGAATTCACATTTGCCAAAATAATTCTCAAGTTGCACTGAGAAAAAGCCTCAATGATTCTGTACCAAGAGTTTGGATTGCCAAAGGCATGCACTGTGTCTTTCTCTAAATACCTTCCCATAGGAATAATTTCTGCTTAATTTTAAATAATATGCTAACAAGTTTCAGAGGGTTAGCATTATTTTCCTTCCATACTAGCCAAATAATACACTGTTTTGGAGCTATTTTTTTAATTACCTGCTTTAGAGTAGAGCTGATTTTGCAGTGAGTCCTGTTCTTTCAAAGAATCATCTCATAAAAGACTATGATGACTGGATGTCGCTTGGTTTGAAATCTTTAAAAATCACAACATGATGCCATTTTTTGGAGAGCAAGGATCATTCATGAGAATATGAAGAGTGTTACGCACAACAGATTTGTCCCATAAACAGAAAGAATAGGCCCGAGCAACAGTTTGCTCGTTTTCCTTACCCCTCTGTGTCATCGATTAGATGCTGCTAATTGATAAAGTAATTGAAACACAGTCCAGTTCTTGTCTTTTAGTCAGCTGTGAACAAAAGGGACTGCCCTTTTGACACAATCATCTCCCCTGGGTCAGATGTTACACTGAAGCATAGTGTTTCAGGGCATGATAGTAACTTGATTGAAACACATACAAAGTCAAGAGGAAGTGCAGCCAATTAGCTGCGTGTATCTAATCCCTTTGCTGAGAGTTGCCAAACACGGAGTCCTAGGACATGCCGCTTAAATCTTTTATGAAGGAAGCGTCTGCAGAAATGTGAATAATTTAACACACCTTGTACTACATACCAGGATTTTAGACACAGCCGCTCAGTAATAATTTTGTTCTTTGCATGAAGGCCTAGTAAATGAATTCTCTTAATGTGTTTTTTGTGTAAATAAAAAACACTTAGGAAAAAAGAGGGTGTTTGCATATATGTAACATATATCACACTGAACTAAACATGTATTGTCCATCCAAAAACAGATACATGTTCAGTTTATGCAGAAAAACTGTATCTTCTACGTATTGTTGCTTTACTGTTCTCATCAAACAATCAGAATAGCTAGAATGGATAGGAACTTCAGACTAATATAATTTTAAAGACTAACAAAATTTGCTTTTGTGAGTCATGGCTCACTTGTTCAGATACTGTTAGAATGGGAGTCCATCGGTCCCTATATCTTGGAGAGTAGAGTGATTTCAGATGCCAAATTACATTAGTAGGCAAATGACAATGGCAGGCGTGACTGGATTAAGTATGATGTGCAGAGGGTTAGTAGGCATGGAGAAATCAGCATTGGTAATAAGACAGGAAACCTAGGTCTCAATTCAGTCCAGGTGGATGCATTGTCTTGAGCTTCATTATCAGCTGCAATTCAACAGTCTCTCTTTCTAATCTCCCTTTGAAATTCCTTTGTAAGAGAACTGCTGTAGTCCCCCTGAAGGCTGCAACACCACACTGGACCTATATATAGAATGTTTCTGCCACCAGGCCTAAACTGAAATAATCCACAAAAACCACCACTCAGGATCCAATCTCAGCCACACAGAGAAGAACGCCATAAGCAGCCTGAAAAATAATCCAAATATTATAATAAAACAAGCAAAATTTATTTGAAACAATTCCCTGATCCCCCAGTTGCAGCGACCAAGAGAGGAGATGAGAATATAGTACTTTCGCATGTTCAGGTGCTTTAAATTTGTAATCTAAGTCCTTATAGCAACATTGACATTCTTACTTTTCCCGTAAGTATACCTGAGACAGCATGACTTGCTTACAAAAAGATCATCAGGTTTTTTTGTTGCAGGGGAGAGATTGGAACAGGGGACACTGGTTTCTATTGTGTGTTCTATCTCTTGCACAATCACGTTTTTATCCTGGTCTTCCTCCTTGGAACTCATGGTACTCCTTTCCTCCAATTTATTTTCACAACAATCTTTTGAGGAATACTAGACAGCAAGAAATTGGCCCATAAACATCCAGAGAGCTTCATGGATGAATGAGGATTTGAACCTGGGTCTGGTCAGACCTTGTATGACACCATACATTTTTCTTGCATCTATGTTTCAAATGTAGTAGCACTAATATAAAACAGATAAAATTGCTTTGAATACTTCCCACTGTTTGTATTTCTGTGTGTGTGTGTGTGTGTGTGTGTGTGTGTGTGTGTGTGTGTGTGGCAGGACTTCCTTTGGACTCTGTAGAAATGCCTGCTAAAAAGAGCATTCAAAATAAGCTGCCACAATCAGGCATGTCACTACAGCTTTGCCTGATTCGTACATACGAAAGCTGGTGTCTAATGCTGTCATGCATTAAAATATGCAAAATTCAGATTAAAATCTTCTCAATGGACAATATGTTGACAAGATTGGCAGGCTAGCCAATCTGCCCCTCTCCCCGACTCAGTCAGCAATAAAGAGCTGTTCCTATTTAGATTTGCTAATAAATGCAGGCATTCATATTTTAGTAACTGATCTGGATGTAAGAGACAAGATATAGATTTTTTGTTCTAAATTAGAAAGCTCTTTGAACTGAAGGTTGATTAATAATCATTCTAAATTAAAGTGCTTTCATGAACTAACATATACTGCTGAAAATTGCCTCACTTTAAAAAAAAGCCCTTCTTTCAAAGCTATCATTTTCATAACTTGATAGATCAATTATCCAGGGAAAAAGAAGATATTTGTTCATTTCTGCTGCTACTAAACTGTGCTGAAATAAAGATCATCTCGCTAATGTACTGTATTGCAACACACGTGAAATTGATCGCTCTATTTAAGTGGTTCTGGAGTACTCATTGGCGAAATATCTGGTCCCTCTATTGATGTGTTTTGTAGGCCAAACAGAAATGAGAAATTGCTGAATAGCTAGCAGGGTATTGTACTCTGCAAACGATATTGACCAATCTACATTTACTCTGTTGTATTATGGTAACAAGCTCTGTAGGACCGTACGTCACAACCTTCATCAAACCAAATGGGGAGGGGGAGCTCTCCATTGATGGGGGAGGGGTCCACTAATGTAATCTGTGCTCTGAGAATGACTGGAAACCAGATGATCTATGGGTTCCTTTCCTATATATAGATTTTCTCTTTGTGCAGATTTGAGGTCTGCATAGATTCCCGTAACATGATAGCTGTCTGTGCAAACCATTGGCAAACTGTGAAGGCCTGGTGAGGGCTATCCTCTTTTTCTGAGGTGATTTGGAGTCGGGATCTCCAAAGTGCATTAGAAAATGTAGATGTAGAAGTCAGATTTCATATTGCTGATACTTTTGAAGGGGTAGTTAGCAGGGAAGAGCTTTTCCATCAGGGAAAACAGGGAGTGGTCCTTGCTTCAAGTTGCTCAGATCAAAGAGAAAGGGAGGGACGTGTTTTCCCCCTGATGATAGCAACCCCTTGTCACAAACTAAACCTTCCTTTGGGCTTTTGCCTCCTCTTTTCCCTTTAAAATAGAGTTTATGGTGTATAATGATGGCCACTGTATTTTTCAAAGAAAATAAATCACCCCTGTGGATACAAAATCTTAGCCATGCCTCAGGTATCTCTTTGGACCCTGGCCTTAGCAAAACAGTTTTGCTATTACCAACATTCCTTGTTATGCATTTCCATTTACAGACATAAGTGCTGGCAAGTTGCAACTGACTTATGGAGACCCCAGCAAGGTGCTTTCAAGAGAAGTGAGAAGCAAAGGTGGTTTGCCACTGCCTTCCTCTACAGAGCCTTCCTTGGTGGTCTCCTATCCAAGTGCCTGCTTAGCTTCCAAGATCTGATGAAACCAAACTAAATGATGCCTCTTTCCTGCCCACATTTCCCTTTACCAATTCCTGTTTGTCTATATCTCTGTCTGTCACATTTTTATCCTGCCTTTCTTCCAAGGAACTCAAGGTTCCCAGTTCTTCCATCCTCTGTGGTAGCCTCATAAACAATCCTGTGAAGTAATTGGCCAAGAGAGAGAGTGACTGGTCCCCGGTTACTTAGTGAATCCAGGTTTCTACCATCCTCACCTGACACTAACCACTACACCACACCAGCACTTTTAGCACCATCACTGTCTCTTTAAACAAGCTGATCAATTTGGCAACTGAATGCCCATGCACCGCACAAACCATCTTCACATGTTGTAAGATAGGCCTATATCGCTGCCATTTGTATGGTATCTGGGAGGCTGTTTGCTGCTAAGAATAACCCATAGGGTTAACCTGAAATGGTTCCCTTTCTTAGGGCTACACCCAATTCTTCTTGAGACACACAACGAACCAAAACATAAAGCACATTGCACAGGTCCTTGTCCTTCTATGGTAATAACTTTGCAGCTGTAAAAAGCGGAATGTCGGGGAATGTGTTTTTCTTATCCCCTTTACCTCTCTTTCACTCGTAACCCTCTCACTTTGCAAGGGCTGGAAAAGCAGAAATAACCACACCGCCACCATCCTATCCCAACAAGTTCCCATTTTTGAAACTGAATGCCTGAAAAAAGACGCTTAGTTTTAGTTGGTGACTTAGGATGGAGGCTAGTTAAGTTAATCATTCTACTGCCCTTTTACTAACTTGGTCAAGTAACTGCGTGGTATTGGAAGGTCAGAGTTTACAAACTGCCAGGCTTTGCAGTCTTTGGAGGCTGCTGTTGTCTTGCTTCCATTTTCCATTGAACGGTAATTGCTTCGAACCACCAAAAATGATTACAGAAGATTATACCTTTTAAAGGCAATTGCCGAATGTTCTGCAGTGGAGGGAACACGGCACGTTAGGAGGTAGTATGACTTGCACGGCAATTACTCACCTTGTTGTAGCTAGTCGGAGTGTAAATGGCCCATTATTTCAGCATAGTCTTCACATGCACCCAACAGCCACGAGGGGAAATGGCTGCCTTGCTGTGCGACATCAAAGCAGATGTAGAGACTGTTTCTTGGCTGCCACAAGTGGGGTCAGAACTTTATTGGAATCTGATCAAATGGACATGAACAGACAAGAAATCCTGTGACCCAAAAAATGTCTTTTGGTAACAGCCAACCCAAAGGACTGCAAACAGGGATGATTCGATTTTCACAAATCAGATGCTTGAAAACTGAACTCCCTTTGTTTGCAATGAACCTTAGCTCCTGGGGCGAGCATGTCGTACTACAAGACTGATCTGTTTGTGATGGAAAATCAAGCAAGTATTTCAGTCATTTTGCATCTCTCCTGTGCACTATTTAGACAATTCGCTGGCTTGCTTGGATTGTGTATGGCTTCAGTCAGGGGTATAGACTTGGTGGGATTTCCTCTGATGGCAACATCTGCCCCCCCAGGTGCTAATCAACACTCCTGATTTCTCTTGGCTTGGGATACTTGAGAGCACACCAGATGCGATGAGAAATAGAGGTCCTGTCATCATTCCCCTCTTCTGGCCAGGCCCAGGGATGGTCTTTGTCATGGGTAATCTGGTGTACCTGCCCCAGGCCCTGGGAGGGGCTGTGCTTGCCCTGTGGGCTATGCTGGAGGCCCCAGACTGTCCAGCTACAGCAGCGCTATCTCTACTGGCCTCTCTGCCACTGGGGCTTCCCAGAAAGCAGCCAGAGGACTGAGGAGGCTGCAATGTCAAGGGGCAGTGGCTCCATGAGCCTAGGATGGTGTGGTCAGAGAGGAGCTGGACAGGCTTTCAATCAGCCCGCTTGGCTGTTTCAGGTAGAGAAGATGCTCAGAAATGTATTGGATCAAGCTGTAATTCCTAGGAAGTAATATGAAATACAGTGAAGTCTTGAGATCCATTTTACAATGCTAGATCAGTTGTCAGAGTCAGGTGCTCAAATTGGGCAAGACTGGAATAGTGGAGAGAGAAACCATACAGCTTCTCCCTACCAGTAGGCTTAAGTACCTCTTTTATAAGCTGTTTTCCCCTTCTTGGGGAAGTTGAGTAGAGAGTGGTTATGGGAAGGGGACAATATGTATGAATACACATACACAAAAATTGCTATACAGCTTCAAACGTTGAGTGTTTGGGGGTGTTGCTCCTTCATGCTTGCAATTCAAGCATGAATGAAACAGAGGGGCATTTGCCCTATTGCTAACTGCAGTAATTACAGAGTTTTCATTTTAGCTGCATTTCCCTATTTGCAGAGAGCCAGAGCCATATCACCTGCCTCTAGCAAGGATAGTAGCTGGAGAATTGGCACAGATCCTATTGAATCTACATTGTACAACCAGTTATGCAATCCCATTGTAGTAGAACCTCTGGGGTTTAGAATGCTGACCTGTGCTTTAGACTTCTGCTGCCGGCTGAACTTAACATGTAAAATATTGATGGAGAAGAGTAATTCCTTATGGTCATTATTGTTAAGTAATGAAAAGAGGAGTTCCAGGCACTTCCAAGAAGGAGAGAACTTTTTATGCTAAGTCAAATTGATGATGATGGCTAATTCTTTGACTCTTAGAACAAGGTAACCAGGTTTTCTGCATTACAAGAATGCTTCCTGATTCACTTTTGTGTCTGTGAGCAGGTTCAAATGAGAAATCTGCTGAGAGCAAGCTGACCTCCAATGCCCCATGTGGTAAGCACCCTTCTCCTTATGTACATGCTCATCCTCCTAAAGGACAGAGTGTGACTCTTTCACAATTCTTTAAGCCCCTTCAGTGGCTAAGAGGCACAAGGTGACTTCACATGCCCCAGGTGCAATATTGCAGGAGTCTATGGGGGCAATCTGCCATTCTGGTAGGAGCAGATGGACCAAGTGTCCCTGGTGGCCAGTGGCCCTTTGCTAGTTCTAGTGGCCCCCACTTTGGTTGCACATATACTAAAATTGACTTTAGGAGAAAGAATCTGAGATCCAGATTTCTCTGTGCCATAGAACGTTATCTTTCATCTGTTAGAAGTACACGAAAACACCTTTGCAGCATCTCAAGAAGATGCACAAACCATTTGAGTTTTGATCTTTTAGTCATCATATGGTCATCGGAACCCCGTGATAATCTTGTTCCAACACAGTGAGCTATCTCATAATCTTTCTTTATCTGGACCTGAGAAGTGTTAGAGGTTGAGAGTGAATCAGATATTCGTGAGATCTAATCCATACCCCTCTGTGATTTTGGGCAAACCATTTAACCTTTCTTTCTCAGCTTTTCCAACTACACAAGAAATTGCAGGATCTTGCTGAAAGATGTTTTCAAGATAAACAGATCTTAAAAGTTACGTACGCATGGTCTCCTCCATGGTTTCCACTTGTCTGTCAAAATAATATCTACTTGGCTGCCATTATCTGTCATGTAACCAGATGCCAAACATTCTTTAAACAGAAGTAAGACTTTTATTGGAACATACTCCTGAGTAATATTGTATAGAACTACAGCCTGTTATTACCTCCATTCTTTGTATAGACCAATGTTACTTTCAGAAAATAGAAGACACAAAAATAAAAATAATTACAGGAATAGTTTTATGTATGTGTAAAAGGGATATGAAAATTACAAGTTACAAGGTGCAGACATCTGATTCCTAGAGCCAGCACGGTATAGTGGTTAAGAGTGGCGAGTTCTAATCTGGAAAACTGGTTTGATTCCCCAGTCCTCCACATGAAGTCTGCTGGATGACCTTGGGCCAATCACAATTTCTCTCAGAACTCTGTCAGCCCCACCTACCTCACAAGGTGACTGCTAGAGGGATAGGACGAAAAGGTGATTGTAGGCCACTTTGAGATTCCTTACGGTAGAGAAAAGCAGGGTATAAAAAACACCTCTTCTTCATCATCCTGGAACACCAAACAATGTAGCTGACACAGCTAGGATATCCAGCTCTCCTGATGTGAAGGTTGGTCATCTCAGTCAAAGATGTAAATGAAGCTGCCTTACACTGTCAGGCCATTGGTCCATCTATCTCAGCATTGCCTACTGTGACTACCAGTGGCTCTTCAAGGTCTTGGGCAGAGAAAGGTCTCTACCAATACCTGTTGCTTTAGGTCCTGTCAAGTTAAAATGCTGGGGTGCCTTCAAATACCTGCTCTAACACTGAGCCACAGACAGTTAGCTGTGCCAAATAATAAATACTATGGAAATGACTGGTGGGACCCAAATCCTTTTGTTTTCTTTGCATCACAGAGTTCATTTGTACATAGGAACTCCCAGCATGTACACATATCTGCTCAGAAAAGATCTCCTGGTTCCAGAGGAGAAGCAGAGAGACCTTCACAGGTTTCTGTACATAAATCTGTAAAAACAGAGGCGCCTATATAGTCGCATCCTTGCATTTGGGCTTTTGGAAACTAGGCTATTACCATGTAAAATAAACTGCATCAATCTCATATATGTTGGCTGCGTATGGTTTGGCATTACCCATTACACTTAGCAAGTCTGTTTGTCAGAAAACTCTAATTGCTTTATGCGTGAGAACATTAAGCGGCAGTAAATTTCTATACACAGCTGTTCCATTACTGCAGAACGAGTTTTATCTCCTAATAAATTGATGTTTCTTTTTAGTGTCAACTCAAACCAAAATTTACATCCCAGTAGGTGAACCTTAACATTCCACAATTAGTTCTCTGCCAAGACTGGTAATAAGAGGATACATCCTTTAAATGTATCAATGAACAAAAGTTTTGGCTTTGGTTAATTGTTTCTTGAAAGCTTAATTGTGATTAAGAGCTGCTTTAATTGGGGAAAAAAGAAGAAAGGGAAAAAATTATGACCTTTAAAACACATATTGCAAATAGCACGTCTGCCTTTTTGGTACAAGCGCCATGGTAAAGAAAAAAAAAGACTAAAAGCTTCCTTTAGGGGAAAAAAATACGAGGAATGATTCAGCCACAGCTTGGTATGGAGTCACATTTAGGTTAATGGAACAGGAGCTTATACAGCCCTGGACTTTGATTAATATTTAATTAATCTTCGGTAGAAGGCTGTGATTTTGAATTAAACAGGCCACTAATAAAAGAGCCAATTCACCAAAGAGTGCGCATAAATCTGTTCTGCCATTATAGGGCTCTAAATTAAAATGCTCTAAGTTTTGTTTTCTTCTTATTTTATGCTTGCTGTACATCAACGGCAAGTAATTGGCCAGGAACGACTGGGTTGGTGAAATGTGACTGGAATCGGGCGACAGTAATCGAGCGATATAAAGATGTGTCATTGGGGCTCCTTTAAAATAAATAGTGTGGCGAGCCTTATCTGGTTCACGTAACTCACATTTTTAATTCCCAGTTCCTAACTCAGAGAGTTGGTATAGCATTGGTGGTTAAGAGTATGAGTCATGAGCCAACTAAGTCCCCATTTCAATTGTTGCTTGTTATTGTGAGTTCACTAGGGGACCATGCGGCAATTCAAACTCTCAGGCTCAAAGCCCCACAAAATGAGGATTATATTATTCTAGCTAAGGTCGTGAAGAGTCGGACGCGACTGTGCGACTGAACAACAAAGCTAAGGATTATTTTAAATAATCTGTGTGGGCTTCACTCTAAAGTGCTATGCAAACATCATTTTGCGAGATGGGGGAGAAGATGGCTTTGCATCCCTACCTGGGGAATGAAGGTCTACAGGACATGGCCTTCGCTATCACAGCTCACTGACAAAGAAAGGTAATTTGGCCTCTGAAGTTGAACTCTCCTGCCAAACCTTTTTATGTTCCAGTTTGGTGTAGTGGTTAAGTGTGTGGACTCTAATCTGGGAGAACCGGGTTTGATTCCCCATCCCTTCACTTGCAGCTGCTGGTGTGACCTTAGGCAAGCCATAGCTCTGTCAGAGCTGTTCTTTCAAGGACAGTTCTCTCAGAGACCTCACAGCCCCACCTACCTCACAGGGTGTCTGTTGTGGGGAGGGGAAGGGAAAGGAGTTTGTAAGTCGCTCTGAGACTCCGAGTGAAGGGCAGGGTATAAATCCAATTTCTTCTTCTCTTCTTCTTCTTCTTCAAACTGATTCTCAAGCTTGCTTTTGTTTCCGAGGTTATAAAATGTGTTTAGGGAAGTTCCCAGCTCAGGGGCCAGCTGAGGTACTAAGCGTCCATTTTTAAAATATTTCTTTATAAAGCCAGGAGAAGAGGGGTAGGAAGAACGATATATAAATGCCAACAGGGATACAATGTGGTGTTTGATCTTCTAATACAGATGTTTGTTTTACTGTGAGAAACCAATGTATAGAATACCCTCTTGACAAACGCGAAACATTAAGTATCATTGTACTTTATTCATGAAGAGGGATCAGGGGATTGTTTCAAATAAATCTTGCTAGCCTTTCTCAAATACGATAACATAGGCAATTTCTGTTGAACATGATGACTTTGGCCTGATTGGAGAGAGGAGGAAATTCTGTAGGCTCTTATCTGATCTCAGCACAAAGGAAGACTTATGCAACCACACTGAAACTTCACAGATTTTATCAGTGGTCATTTATAGGTAGAATGTAGAGTACCGTGCAGAATAAATACGCCGCTTGGGTTACATTACATGCAGAGGGTCCTAGAAGAATCCTGCTCAATTTGCCAGGAAAGGGAGAAAAAGAGAAATGTTGTTTCAGCAGCATGCTCCATTGTCAAGGACCTTGGGAAAGCTGCCTTTCCTCACACTTCAGGATTGTCTGCTATTTTCAAGAGGAACATTCAAGAATGAAACCATATCGTCTTGCATGGATGTTTTTTTTTAAGCACTATGGTAATCTAGCATACCATACATAGGTGAAAATGTAATTTATGTTCCCCCAAACTGTTGCTCCTTTACATCAGGGAACTTTGGGTAGAGTGTTTCAGTACAGACTCAGTTCAAATGCAGCGCTAAATCATTTCAGAGGGTAGCCATGTTGGTCAGCAGTAGAACAGCTAGCCCAGTAGCACATTAGAGACCAACAAGTTTTTTGCGGGTATGAGCTTTAGAGAGTCAAAGCTCCCTTCGTCAGGTACAAGTAGGAATGGAGATCCCCAAGTGCTTATATCTCAGTCTGAAGGTGGGAGGAGTGTTTTAAAGAAAGGAGCCAGGTTGTAGAGGTACAATGCAAAATGTAATTAGCTTGATTAATGCAGGGAAGAAATGCTTAGGGTTGGAAACTTAGCTAAATCATTGTTCTGCATGATGTGAATGAGTCTTCTTGTTCTTCCAAACTCCCTCCTCTCTCCCTGTGTGCTGCTGGTTTGTCTTTTCAGTTTAAAGTTTAAATGGGCTAATACACTGCTGCCCAAACAGTGAGCGACGATGCTCTTTGGCTGGGCAGCCATGCATCAGCCCCTTTAAATGCCTGTTAAACTTTAAAGGGTCCTTATGGCTAGCCCAGTCTCTTCAGATCTCGGCAACTAAGCAGAGTCAGCCCTGGTTAGTACTTGGATAGGAGACCACCAAGGAAGTCCAGGGTTGCTACACAGAGGCAGGCAATGGCAACCCACCTCTGGACATCTCTTGCCTTGAAAACCCTCTGGGGCCACCATGAGTTGGTGGCAACTTTCCACCACCACATATTCAATGGCCAGTAAACCTGACCTCTGGAGGCAATGCCTACTGCCCATTATCTGCAAGGCTCCCCCATCTCAAAGATTTGTCTTTTCCTCAGCCAAATTGCTGAGTGTCTCCAGCAGGTTTCCACAGGCCTCATGATGGAGAAGGGAAGGGGGCTATGCCGCCTTATTCCTTCTCCTTTCTCCAGGACCATAGCACTTGCCATGCCAGATCTGCACTGTCCTCCCCTCCTTGGGCTTTTGCAGGAACCTTCCTTTAAAAGTTCAATTACCCCACCTCTTCCCTGGGTGTACACAACCTCTAAGAGAGGGAAGTGATTTGCTTCTCCTCTGTCCCTTTTACTGGGCTGCTTTATGGCTCCTCCCCCAACTGCCCCCCTCCTGCCCCCCCATGCCAGAGGCTTGGCTGGAGTATGCTGCCAGCCCTCGGTCCCTCCCTACCCCTGCTTTTCCTGACCCTCCCAAGTCCAAGTCTCTTGGCCTAGGCTGCTGTTGGGCTTACTTGCCATTGTACAGGCCTCTCTGGCCTTGCTGTGGCTTCTGTGCTGGTTGTGGAGGCTACCATCCTCTCTAGGCCACTGCAGTGCCGGGCCTTAGCTTCTACCTGCACCTGGAGTCATGGTGCCAGGTAAAGGCCCTGTGTTGTGGCATGAGAAGCCTCTGAGCCCTCTGTCAGTGGTGGTGAGACTGCTGGGAGCTGCATCTGGTGGTGCCAGCGTGGTATAGTGATTAAAAGGAAATGGCTGTAATCTGGAGAACCAGGTTTGACACCCCGCTCCTCCACTTGGGCCAGTCACAGTTCTCTAAGAGCTCTCTGAGCCCCACCTACCTCACAAGGTGCCTGTTGTGGGGAGAGGAAGGGAAAGGTGATTGTAAGCCACTTTGAGTCTCCTTAGGGTAGAGAAAGGCAGGGTTTAACCACCAACTCTTCTCCCTGAGTTCAGCAGTATCTCCATACTGGTTTTATTGTTGCTGTTGTTGCATGAAAGAATGGGTGGCAGATCTGGCCCCAAATCCAGAGGACTGGTGTACTGCTCATTGTTTTTAGTGCATGCCATGTGGGCTGTGGTGCATTTTAAATAGAAAATAATGGCCCTTTAAAATTTAACAGGTCAGTGCAGCACTGCCTGTCTAGGGGGTGCTGGCTCCTCCTTGTCACTCCTACTTCTTCCCCAACACGATTCCTGATTCAAAATGTAAAGAGAATGAAAATATTGGGATCAAGAATATCAGAGGGTACTTTTTGTGCTTTTGGATATTGTTGATCCAGTCCAATACCTGAAACTTCTGGCATTTCTGGCGGTATCTAATTGCACACTTCTAATCCAATTCTCTTTCTTATTCTAGTAGGTGCTTTTCTATCTGATTGTAGTGGATTTTAATGAGCACCCAATGTTTTCTATAATCTGCCAATTTCGTATAAAATATTTCCATCAAAATTAACAAAAAAATTCAATATATTTCAACCTTGAATCAACCTAGGGTATACATGAGGGTCACATTGAAGAGGCCTTTGTATTGTCTTTGGCATGCAGTCCTTGGCCTCTACTTACAGCAAGCTTTTAGATGCTTGCTGACACCAGAAAGTAGGTGGAGGCATTGCTCCAGTAACCAACCAGTGACTTCCACAGTGGGTACTAAACCATAAAAGCAAATAGCTTGCCATAGGTAGCAAAGGCAGCTGAGTCCCACAGAGTCAGTGGGAACAAATTCACAGAATAGATAAGTAAGACAAAATTAACAATAGTTCTTTCTTCCATTCTGCTGTGTTAATGCAGGGTGGTGTAGGAAATGTCAGTAAATGCGGACAAATCTTATTTATTCAGCAGCACTAACCCATAGAAAACATTCCTCTCGTGTCAGATGCATTGTTTCAGCACTTAAAAGAGCTGCCTTGAAATCTAAGACTAGCACTATTCAGTTTCTGACTGGCTAGGGAAAACAATTAATTTTGACCTGTTTATGCTGTGACTTTTAACTAGATTCTGTAAAAAAAACTTTTAAATTTATAAGACAGAATGTAAAATGTTATATGCAGTTAGAACGGACACATGAAAAGTGATATTTGAGTTATCAGTGGTTTGCCAAGAGCTAAAAGACCAGATGTGGAGCTCTATGGTGCCTGATTTTGGTGGTATGCTTTTTAAAAGCTCTTTTTTATTTTTGCCTTTTGGGCATGTAAACAGCATTGGCAATCATATGTCATCATTTGAGAAATTAATATTGAGGGGAGTGGGTGAAAAGAGAGTCATTATGTCTTGCAAAGCATCATTCATATCCTCTGACTTCCTGGAAGACTTCAGTCTGTGTTCAGGGGCCATTTTGGAAGGTCAATACTCCATCTGAGTTGAGTGTTGAGTTGAGTTTGTCACTACCTACCAGGTGGTAAGAAAGTTTCCATGATGTACTATGCAAACAGCAGTCAGAAATTAAATATGTTGGTCCAAACTGGTACTAAATTCCCATTTTACTTGTTTTTCAGAACTTTGTGTGTGTTTCCTAGCACTAAGCTACTGCCCTTCTCCAAATCAGAACATATGTGTTAGTTTTCTTTTTAATGGACGCCTATGGCTTTAGAAATTCTTGTTTTTATATGCTCTCTGGTTAGCATATATTGAAGGATGAAGAACAGCATTTCAGATGTTTTAATGATAGAGAGTTCCTATTTGCTGTAATGTTTCATTCTTTGATCCTTGGCTGACATTTCTGAAATGAACTAAGAATTGGAGTCATCTGGGCAAGTTCTTGAAAGCTGTTTTAGAGTTTTCATTCGCAATTACAGAGGGACTAAAGCTATTGTGCGTGTGTTTAGGTATGTGCAATTATTAACATCTAAAGAGAAGGAACCAGAAAGATGTGGCATTTTGTAATTTTGCTGGCAATTAATTCTACTTCATCAATCTCTATAATGATCCTAACAATATACATGTGAATTTATGGGACAGTATAATGCAAAGGGAAGTTCAGAGGTGACATTTTGATGACAAAATAAAATGTCATGCTAGCCTAATCAAAACAATATTGTGATGGTGAAATTAAGTGGTATCAATGTGGGTATATTTTAACATGATGTCAAAACAATATGCCATTTGAAATCCATGGAGATGCTATTTTGACGTCAAAATGAAAAATTGTCAACACAAGTCAGGGGAGATGTTCCACTGAAAGAAAGACAAAGTGATATCAATTTAAGTCTATATCATTATAATGTTGCCATTCCCCAAAGACATTTGACATGTTAAGTGGTATTTATTACAATTATTTTCATTTCTTTCTATTTGCAGCTAAAAAGCAAATTATACCATTTAAAACAATTGAAATGTAATGGTATCTGCTAGGGTAGTTATCAGGGTTGAAGTACAAATGAACCTAAACCAAGAAAATCCTGGGTATTTTACTAAAGAGTTTCCTGGTACTACTTGCCCGTGTCAAAAGACTGTCCATGTAGTATCCCACTGTTTCTTGTGGATGTTGCATTTATACATACCAGAGGCAAATATTCTTTTCCTCTAAATTCCTTTCCTTTCATGATGGACCCACACACACACACACACACACACACAAATATGTTGTGAAAATGTTACAGCCAAGAGAATTATTCCAACACTGGAAACAGAAGCTTTGGTTGTGAAAAAAAACCGTGTGTCTAGGATCACCAGAATATTATTCCCTTTTCTGTACAGTCCCATGATACATTTGTACAGGAACTTATTCAGTGGAATTGCTGTGGGAATCATCTTGTTACAGAAACAACATGTGAGAGCGGACCCTGATAGCTTTCTCTAAACTTAGCATTTCACAAATTATTCAAAAATATTTTACCTGCTGAGGTCCAAAAATAAAAAGCAACTTCTCTTGGTTACCCTGCCGCAACATAGTCATATGGCCCTAATTTAATTTCTCACACACACACACAAGATGTACCCTGTTGCAAAGTAGAGATCCTTCCCAATAGGGTCACACCCTCACAGGCCATTTGGCAGCCATAACCATGGTGGCAAACATCTCTGGAACCAGTAGGGTTGCCAAGTCAGAAGCTTACCGGAGTGGGGGACTCCCAGCCGCGCTGCATCCACATCACCTGGAAGTGACGCGGGTACGCCAGGCACGCTGGGGGCGGGGCCAGGACCATCCGAGGGAAAACCATAGAGTTCCCCCCGGGGCCCAATCTGCCGGAGGGGGAGAATGGGCCTCTGGGGTGGGGGTTTCCCCACCCCCCAGGGGGACTTGGCAAGCCTAGGAACCAGGCCTTCACAGTCTTACTTAGAATCATAGAATCACGGAGTTGGAAGGGCCATACAGGCCATCTAGTCCAAACCCTACTCAATGCAGGATCAGCCTAGAGCATCCCTGACAAGTGTTTCTCCAGCCACTGCTTAAAGACTGCCAGTGAGGGGGAGCTCACCACCTCCCTTGGCAGCTGATTCCACTGTTGCAGAACTCTTACTGTTAAAAAGTTTTTTCTAAGATCCAGCCAGTACCTTCCTGCCCTTAATTTAAACTCATTATTATGAGTCCTATCCTCTGCTGCCAACAGGAATAGCTCCCTGCCCTTCTCTAAGTGACAGCCCTTCAGATACTTAAAGAGAGCAACCATGTCCCCCCTCCAGACTGAACATTCCCAAGTCCCTCCACCTTTCCTCATAGGTCTTGGTCTCCTGGCCCCGATCATCCTCATCACTCTCCTCTGCACCTGCTCCATTCTGTCCACATTGTTTTTGAAGTGAGGCCTCCAGAACTGCACAGTGTTCCAAGTGTGGACTGACCAATGTGGTGTATGGAGAGACTATGATATCTTGTGATCTGGATGTTATGCCTTCGTTGATACACTCCAAGACTGCATTAGCCCTTTTTTCCCCACTGTATCACACTGACTGCTCTTATTTAGCTTACAGTCCACCATACCCCAAGAACTTGTTTACACACACTGCTACCCAGAAGCATGTCTCCCATCCAGTATGCACGCTTCTCATTTTTGTTACCCAGACATAGAAGTCTACTCTTATCCTTGTTGGATTGCATCTTATTCACATCCAATCACTTTCTCACTGTGTTCAGATCTTGTTGAATTCTCTCTCTATCTTCCAGTGTGTTTGCTACTCCTCCCAGTTTGGCATCATCTGCAAATTTAATTACTCCCTGCACCACCTCATCCAGATGATTTATAAAAAAAATATTGAAAAGTACCAGGTCCAGAACTGAGCCCTGTGGCACTCCACTGGACACCTCCCCCCAGTCAGATGAAATGCAATTGGCAGCTACTCTTCAGGTGTAATTCGCCAACCAGTTCCTTATACTGGAGTCCAGTCCTCCAGTTTACCCATCAGAACATCATTATTAAAATGTATATACACTACTTGCTCACCCAGATTGACTATCGAGGCAGCTTCAGAGCAGCACATTTGTAACTAGGAAAGAATTTTGTACAGTAACATTTCACAGTCTGGAAACTATTTGCTTTCTAGGGCTGATTCACACAGCAACGGATATATAGGTTGGACCTAGTGATTCTCATCCTGTATAACTGTTAATCATGAGTTGCCAGTTCTCAACCTGTATATTCTGTGAAGTGTGAACTGGCCCACAATTTAGAAAGAGAGATTCAGAAAGCCTTTCAAAGAAAGGAGCTGTAATCAGGAGTACTGTATCATTATATGTTGGAACACTATAGCCCTTTTCAGTCATCTGTCGTTCCTAGTGCTGTGACCACATATATGGAATGAATGTACTACACACGATTCTCTCAATACGTGCAGTCATTACTCCTTCTGAAAGGGGGCAACACATGGATTTTCCACCTTGGTACATGTGTGCCAGTTCCCAGAATAATCTGAAGTCTGGCACATGTGTTTTGAAATTAAAGCACATTTTCCATTTCAGAAGAAATGGTGAGCACACATTTCAGGAGGTTCACATGTAGTATGTTTGCCCATACACATGGTCAAATGTAACAACTGAACAGAGTCTATATTCAGCAAAGACAAAGACTGCTGCTTACACCATCACTTTTAAACTTTCTTTGGAGTTTACAAGGTGACATTTTGCCTCTGTCTCTGGTCAACACCTGCATCAAGAGCTTTGAATTATTTCAAGGGTGCCTCTTTTCAGTAGTTTAACAGCTGTTCTGTGAACAAATATTTTTGTTCATAATTTATTCTTTTAAATGGCTACATTTCACCAGAAGGGAAACTTTAATTGCAACTGCAGCTGATATTGTCAGTAGTTACAGCTTGAAAAATTCTGGCACTGTCAAATTTTTGATTTCTTTAAGAGCTTTGTTGTTGAGTGTTGGTGTTCTCACAATTATTCTAGGGTCCTGAAATGCTTACTTTTTCCACTATCAGAAAGAAAAGAACTCCTGCAAAGTGTAAAACATTTTTTTTGTTTCCCTCATGTGAGCTCTGACAGGCTAATAAGGAAGAATGATGATAGCAATAAAAGGGGGATCTTGGGTGCATTCCTCAGATTTCACTGTTGTAAAATGATGGCCCTGTTACAAAATGGCCACATAGGAACTCAAAGAGAAAGCTAGTTCTGAACATGTGGAGAGCTAGATGCAGAGACCTCCCTCTTAGCCGTAAAACATTCAGTGGACTCTGAGCTATCACTTCGAAAGCCAGTGCTGTATTAACAGCTTTGGAGAGCACCTTTTTAACCTAGAGAATAGACCTGTGTGTTTTTAATTTTGGATGATTTACTACATTGAAATTGCTGTGAAATACACAACAAATCAGAATGTCAAAAGCAGGGAGTGAATTTTATCAGCTGGCGGAAGTGTTGGGCTTGAGGGAATTAACGTAACTTGGGGGGGGGAAGTTGCACACCTTAC
This sequence comes from Gekko japonicus, assembly GCF_001447785.1. Classification (NCBI taxonomy): domain Eukaryota; kingdom Metazoa; phylum Chordata; class Lepidosauria; order Squamata; family Gekkonidae; genus Gekko; species Gekko japonicus. The sequence goes on from NW_015161410.1 coordinate 451,401, forward strand.
CAGATGATGGACAAATCTATTCTAAAAGGAAAGTGACAAGAATGTCCTAACCTCCCAATTTCATGCCTGCAGCCACATGCACGGATACAGTTGTTCTGGGCACCAAAGCTGCTTCTTTATAGAAATTTGACCATAAAGAGCATACATGTGGCCTAGGTAGAGCTTCTTTGTCACATGAAGTTGATCTGTAAAGTTTGCTCTGGGAAGAAAGTACATGCATAAAATATATATTTCTGCATTTGACTTACAAATATTAGCCAACAGCAGATAATTTGTGGGCCTCTGTGTTGTGGGAGTAAGTGAAGGCTTGGAAGAATAAGGAAGAGAGTATTACCACTCAGTATTCAAGATGCTGTCCTTGTTAGAGAGACTAACTTTGCATGCATAATCAGTTGGAAGAAAAACATTCAGAACACAGCAATTGGGTGCCAGATTGAATTCAGGTGCTTATTGAACATATGGGGGATTTATTGCAAATTTTGTGCTTTGTGGATTACACATAATGCTCCCAAGATACTGGCTGATAAAAGTAAATGTAACTTGTGTAAAGAAATCATTCTTATCTATACATTAGCAATTGATATATTGTTTTTAAAAGCTTAACATCTTTTACCCATTTGAAATTTTTTGTTTCAGCGGAAAACATGAGCAATAACACTCCAGCTCAGTCTGCTCAAATTAATTCTAGATGTAATGTTACTTTGTAGAAAGTACGTTGCTTGCCTTGACTGCCTAAACAAAAGCAAGTTCTTTCTGCTCTCTGAAATCTAAGTGATGGTCAGTTTGGTCAGTCTATCTTCTGGGCCTTTCTCACCAAGCACCAAGCCCAACATTTGCCACACTGTAAATCATTATAACAGTAAAACCATAAAAATAAATGTACAGTTTATTTATTTATTTATTTCATTCGATTTCCTATCCCGCTCACACACACACACCCCAGGGGCTCTGAGCGGCTTACAATTCTAATTAATTAACACAGTCCTAATCTTGGGCCACATGTAAGTAGGGAGGTGAGAAGCCTTACCAGGCACCCTTTCTTCTGTAGCAGATCTTTCTTTGCGAGGGGACAGTCCCGGTGGCGGCCCTTCTTTCGGCGCTGGTCTTTGCACTTCCGTCCTTTCCGGCAGACGTTATTCTCTAGGCCCGGACTACTTCGCGCTTCTGCGCATGCTCCACAGCGGCCTCTATCCAAGTCAGGCTCCGGCCTGCCGCGTCGCTCCGTCTCCGCGCCTCGTTCATCCGGCCTCCGTTCCTGCCCGTTGCCTCGCCAGCCACCATTCTTTCCTCCGCCAATAAACTGTAATAATCTACATCATTAACACAACAAAAGAACATAGCCTTGGTGGTGGTGGAAAGTGCCATCAAGTCACAATTGACTTATGGTGACCCCAAAGGGTTTTCAAGGCAAGAGATATTCAGAGGTGGTTTGACTGCCTCTGCGTCACAACCTTTGTTATTTCTTGGCGGTCTCCCATCCAAATGCTAACCTGGGCTGACTCTGCTTAGCTTCTGAGATCTGACAAGATAGGGCTAGCCTGGGCTATATCCTTGTTGGGGACATATTAAGCCCCTGTATGTTCAGCTCTCCCTATTTACTTTGGGCACAGAATTTCCCAGGTTCAATCCCTGGCATCTCCAATTAAAAAGGCCCAGGCAGTAGGTGATGTGAGACCTCAGCCTGAGACCCTGGAGAACCACTGCCAGTCTGAGTAGACAATACTGACCTTGGTGGACCAATTGTCTGACTCAATATAAGACAGCTTCCTGCATTTGTGAACAACACTGTTTTCTGGAAGCTGTCTCAGGAAAACCATCCTTCCTTATTCAACTCTTAGTGCCACCTTCTGGAAATGTGTTATTACAATGCATGTATTATGTGACAGCCGTTGTTTTGTGTCCCTTCCTCTGGTCTCTCAGAATTAAAGTTGAGCATCCAGTCTTTGGTACACTTTCACATAAACACACATGCATGGGCATGAAGGCCCTCTGGAGCCTCCCATTTCACATGCTACAATCAGTGTGTTTTATTCTTAATGGTAATCTGTTTCAGGGCAGTTATGGTTTTCTAGCGCACATTTGACCCAAACTTGCTCTAAAATCAGTGAGGAACTAGCTCATGTGGAGTCAACGAACACAGCCAACTTTGTCAGGGAGGGCTTGGGCAACAGTGGTTAGGATCAGTGTTCCCTCTAAGCTGAGTTAGTGTGAGCTAGCTCACAGTTTTTTAGCCTCCAGCTCACACATTCTTGTCTTAGCTCAGGAAGGAGGGCTCCAGAACAAACTAATTGATGCAGTAGCTAAATCGCTTGCTCAGAACTTCCATGCCCGTAGCTCACAAAGTGGAATTTTTGCTCACGGGACTCCTCAGCTTGGAGGGAACATTAGTTAGGATGAGAATAGTTAACGTTAAAAGTATGTTCCTCTTTTCGTCTGTGGCACATTAGAAGACAGGCTATCTGCGGAATACTGTTGACATTCTTATCTCTAGTACAGATTTTTAATCACTTTCAGATTATGCATGCTGAAGACACTAAACCATGAGCACAGTTTGAGTCCAGTAGCACCTTAAAGACCAACAAGATTTCCAGGGGATAAGCTTTCAAGTGTCAGAGCTCGGACTTTGACTCTTGAGGGCTTCCACTCCCAAAATCTTGTTCGTCTCTAAGGTGCTACTGGACTCAAATCTAGCTTTTCTACTGCAGACCAGCACAGCTACCCTCCTGAAACACACAATTATGTAAACATACTAACATTTCACCCAATCAACTGCATGGTTTCTATATGAAAATTAACTCTGGTGCTTCCGGACACGTTCTCTGTAGTGTCTCATGACAGGTCTCGACAGCTTTCCACGATTGGTGTCTGCGGTCACAGATGAGACCCATATGCATTCAGTAGGCATCGTTTTGGGCTGATGGAAAACTGTTTTAGTTCCATTAAACCCAGCAAAAGCTTTTACAGTAGATTAACACTGCTCTGCATTCTCTTTACCTATTTTATCCTGCCCAAGCAATGACAAGAGAGGTCCAGTTTAATATACACTCAGCTTGCTCTGAACTTTGGCAAGCATGCGTTTGGCAGGCTTAATGCATTGCCAGAAGAACGAGGGTGGCGTTAATAACCCATGAGGCAGCCTTTTTTTTAACATTCATTCAGACAGGCTTTGTTTCCCTTTCATTCTACCTACAGCTAGAAGGACATCTGACATGACTCCTTAAAAAAATAATAACATAAATTTGAGGATCCCAGAATGCCATCTGAGCATAAGGGGATTTAATTAATGCAACAATTTGGCAAGAAATAATAACATAAATTTGAAGATCCCAGAATGCCATCTGAGCATAAGGGGATTTAATTAATGCAACAATTTGGCAAGACTGGGCCCCCGATTATTACATTCATGTTTTATAATTACTATCTGTAGACTTATCCTACTGGATAGGTTGCATGGATCCTTCCATGATACACATGGGCATGACTGGTGCAGACAAATTCCAAGTTGGACAGGTGTGTGTTTGCTTAAGTTTTTGCGGTCGTGTTATTGCTTGGCTTTATTGATAGGGCTCCTTTTCCCAGCCTCGCTCAGACCAATAATGTTTTTTCCCCAAAAAAGCTTTAGTCATTCCTGTTCGGTAGCTTTGCTTGTATCCACTTTATCACCCTGACAATCTGTCGGTTTTGAAAGGATTACAACTCTGTAGTTCAGAGCATGACATCATAGTGAGATATTGCTTAACGATCTGAGACTCTTAACGGCCATTGCTGTAGCTTCTTGTTACTGAAAATATGTGACAGCTCTGGCCTACATGAGCTTTGCTTACCTTGCATTTTCCCCAACCTTGGCTGGAGATTGCACATCTTGTAAGTCGCATTTGTAAAATTGCTGAGGGCACGTTTAATACCATGTAAGTTGGCAGGCATCAGCGGGGCAAGCGCCAGCCTGGTGCAAAGTTGTCCCCTCAGGCAGGCAGTAAAACTGTCCTTGTCTTGTACAAAATGGAGCTTAGTCCTTCAAACCCTTGATTGTGTTGAAGAACACTAAGCAGGGTTGGAGTAGGGGCTATGGAGGAATGATATATGTTTCTGCCATAAAACAATTTGGTCAGAGTAAAGGGAGGCCCTTTTATTATGGGAGAACCAAAGGTGGAGACAGATAGGTTGTAAGCAGTAGCAAAAGGACATTGTAACAGATAGTAAGGATGCTGGGAAGCACTGTTAAGAAGCACTGAGGGGTGACATGATCGAGGTTTATAAGATTATGCATGGGAAAGAGCAGGTAGAGACAGAGGGAGTTTTCTCCATTTCTCACAATACAAGAACTCGTGGGCACTCCATGAAATTGCTGAGCGGTCGGGTTAGAACGGATAAAAGGAAGTACTTCTTCACCCCAAGAGTGATTATTAACACTTGGAATTCACTGCCACAGGAAGTGGTGGCAGCTACAAGCATGGACGGCTTCAAAAGGGAATTAGATCAGCATATGGAGCAGAGGTCCATCAGTGGCTATTAGCCACAAGGTATAGATAGGGGCTCTGGGGCAAGTGATGCTCTGTCATTTTGATGCTTGGGGGGGTCAACAGTGGGAGGGCTTCAAATGTCCTGGCCCCACTGGTGGACCTCCTGATGGCACTGGTATTTCTGGCCACTGTGTGATACAGTTGGACTGGATGGAACTTTGGCCTGATCCAACATTGGCATCTCTTATGTTCTTATGTTTATGTTCTTATGTTAGGATTTCTCTTAATATCTTCCCTACATGCTGGAATGCATGGGCACTACATAATTTGCTCAAAGGTATTTTCCAGGGTTTCCACTCTTGTTGTTTTGTTTCAATCTAGTACGGGGCTAAAAGTACGCCTTCTCGGCAGGTTAGTCTAGATGTTCTCAGGAGGCCACTGAGTAATGGTGGCTCATTACTGGGGGCTTTCCAAACAACCCTTAGTCTAAGGGAGTTTCCCAGCGAGCCCCTTCCCCCCCTTCTTTCCTTAACAATTGGTACAGAGTAGAATTGGACCTAAAGAAGATGAGAGTTGAGTCTTCATGAGTCTATGTGGCAGAGGGGCAGTCTTAGCCTAAATGGGGAGACTAAGCCTAAAATGGAAGCTCCAAGCAGGTCTTTAAACAGTCAAGGTTTTTAACAGGGGAAACTGTAATTCAGAGTGATGATGTAACTCTGATGGGGATGTTAATAGGAGCAGGAAATTAACTTACTGTCCTGAGAAATGGCTTTAGGGAAGGCAGGTCTGGATTGTAATATATATATTTTTAGTATGATGGAATCATACAAACAGTAGTTGTTCACCATGGCTTGAACATGTGATGATGCCTAAGAGATAAAGCATTGAACAGGGCACATGATAGCTTCCCCATAGGAAGCTATCCATCTTCCAGTGCAACTCATGAATACATGAAGCTGCCTTATACTGAATCATACCACTGAGCCAGCAGGGTCAGTATTGTCTACTCAGACTGGCAGCAAGTCTCCAGGGTCTCAGGCTAAGGTGTTTCACATCACTTCATGGCTTTTTTCCCCCAATTGGAGATGCCAGGGATTGAACCCAGGAACTTCTGCATGCAAAGCAGATGTTCTGTCACTGAGCCACAGCTCCTCCCCAACTTGTTATCCAGAGATGCACCTTAATTGCATGTAGGCCTGGCCTGATCATGGTTCTCTGGTTTGCTACAAGTTGGGATATCTCTGTTTCTCTGGCTTCACAGGGCCCTGGGATTTTAGGGAGCTTGGGGGGGTATGGCATGGGGGGGGTAGGCCAATAACACTAGCAACATATGGTGGCTCAGCAGGGGAACCAAACCTGATTTCACTTCTTGTCTAGGACTGCAAAAATGTGCATTGTCAAGTACCTGTAGAGGTACAGTATGTGTGATAGGTTGTGTTTAGCATGCGGGATTGCAAGTAATGCATGCATAATCAAGAGTACGATTAATGAACCCATTGATCATGGTAATAACTCATATCCATCATAGACAGAAATCATCAGATTCAGAACTCCACAATTCCAATATAAGCCCTTTTGTACAACTTCTGATGGGTTTTTAGAGTAAATATTTGTAAGGTGTGTTGAAAGGATTTTCCTTTCACAGTAGAAATATTTTTTCTGGTTTCATTTGATATATGTTGGTGTCTGATTACTGTTCATGCTTAAGATGCTGTCCGTGCTTCAGATCTGGATTTGTAGGGTCAAAATTAAGACAGTTAAGTAAGCATTGGACTGGGTGTTTTGTCAGGATTTCTGGAATTCAGTGCCTTACAATCTATGGTGAAGATGTAACACTTGGAAAAATATGGAGGTGGTAGGTTTTTGAAGGATGGAATGCAAATACCTCCATCTTCTTAAATATATTATCCTGATGATCTCCCATTAGAGATTGTAGTGAGAAATCCCTAGATGATTGATGCTGGTTGGCCTTTAGTCTGCAAAGCCAGGATGGGATAAAGCCAGAGTATTTCAGCTTTGGAGGAGGAGAGCTGTCTGGAGTTAAGCACCCATGCAGCAAGGGGAAGGCAGAGATTGGTACAGTTGGGAGGGCTCTGGCTGGGTAGACCCAAAGATGTCAAGTTGCTATTTGGGTTTATTGGCAGTTGACATTATGAAAAGCTTTAGCTTTTGAATGAGTTTGGGATGATGCCAAGTGAAGTAATGTTTATATCAGAAACAGCAATAATGTGATTGCTTTTTAAGGTAAAAGAGGGCTGGTTAGCACCGCAGTGATAATAATACACATCTTTAGAGCTGCATCTCTGCATGTTGACTAATTCCCACTGAGTTAAATGGATCTCATTCCCAAGAAAAGCGTTCATTGGATTGGATGGTCATGTTTGGAGTTTTATATCCCCAATGTGCGCTGTAGTTGGTTTTACATGGTAAAATGTTCCACATGCCCATTGACCTTTTAATGTGATCAGGCTGATCAGTTCAAAGGACTTGTCAGAAACAGACCTCAAGGGTGACAGGATCCTATTGACTGGAAAGACTAATCCAATAGTGCCATCTCCAAATTGTAGCAAGGAGCCCAGTGAAATTAAGGTCCAACTGCAGCAAGAAGCTGAATAATTTGCTAATGATCCTACATCTTTTTTTTAATGTATTGTCTCAAAATCTAAAATGTTAGATGCTACCATTCTTAGACATTTTCAGTCCTGTTAATAACAAAATGAAGAATATGTAAGGGCCAGTTTACAACCTCAGTGATATGGCTGTTTTAAATTGTTCCACATATTGTCAGCAGTGAATCATTTTCATTATTTTTATAGAATATTTTTATCCTACTTTTCTCCCACATCAGGGACTTAGTGTGGCTTACAAATTTAAATAAGCATAAAAATGCAGCACACAAAAATGTATACACCCCAACAGTCCTCCAGTACTAGCCTCAAGTAGGTAAAAATCCATAAGTACTACCCAAGCTCGCAATGGTTCCACTGGTGCAATGCATATAAAGCCATAGGCCTATGTCTTTTGGGTTTCACCTTTGGCCATATCCAGGCTTTCAATTACCTGCAGAAAGAGAGGGACAGATACTCACCTTAGGTCTTACTCGGCTGACATCAGTGTTACCCATTCCCTTCCTCCTCACAATGAGGGTTGCCACCCTCCCTGAGAATGGGGAGGGGATCCTGCACCCCCAGCTTCCACTTGGAGGGGTGATAGGATATATATATATTTTAGATAGCCTTTGGCCCAGCATCATTATGCCATTTCCAGGAAGACCTGGATGTCACATCACACCTCTCTAGGAATTGCTGGAAACTGTATGGTTCCCTAGAAATGTGTGATGTCACTTCCATGTTTTCCCCAGAAGGGATGTCACTTCATTGCTGATGGCTGCCTCCCATGACCCCCCCCATCTCCTCCACTGTCTCCTGTCTAACAATAAATATCAAGTAAATCTTACTACACTAGTCCAAACCATTCTTTCTCATTTTCTGCTGTTATGTGGTAAACTTTGCCTCATCTGCCCGATGGGCTGCTGCACATAAGTAGCTCACCATGTAATAAAAGCCACTATGTGGAATGAAATGAAACAGTCTCTGACTGAAGCAGCGGTAACACACAAACCTGTGTTTAGTGGCATATTGCCCTTTTCTCATTCTGAAATACCCTTGATTACCTTTAATCTAGTTTTTGTTCAGCAGAAGAGCAGAATGATTGCTGATGACGTTTACAGTGTCACTTCATAACAAACTATCAATTTGCATGTAACGTTACTGATTTTAGTATTAAAAATGTATAGACTGTGGAGGAATTCACTTATCAGATCTGAGTTGGCCAATATCAGAGCAGACTTAGTTATTTTCTGATAATTTGGGGTGCCATTCTAGAAGTTTTCAAAAGCTCCTGGCCACTGTATATTGGGCATAAAACATAATTCTCTTTAGACTTGTTTAATGCTGTGGTATTGTCTGTGTCTACTATAATGGCCCTGGATACTTGACAGCCTCGGGCCCAAAATATGCCCCTGTGGAGGTGATGACTTAAAGATTTTTTACTAGTCATAAAAATATATATTATCCCCAATCAGTTGATTAACAGAACATTCTGTATCTTGGACGAAGGTATTGTGGATGATCTAAAGGTGGCCTTTGTATGTTTCTGTGTTGTCTATAGCATACATACACAAGCAAACTGAAAACAGATGTTCCTTGAACTAAAGATGGGTTGTTCTGAAAAGTCGTGAAGAAACCTCATCTTTGCAGAAGTTCTTCACTACTCTCAATTCCATGAGAAAGGCTGTTTGCTCTTTGAGTTGTTCATACTGTGAGCACTTTGTACCTGTATAGCCATAGGATTCCTTGTGCTATTTTGCATCTGAAAAGACCAGAGACCTTTTTTTAAAAAAAAAGATCGATTGAGTTGTTCATACTGTGAGCACTTTGTGCCTGTATAGCCATAGGACTCCATGTGCTATTTTGCATCTGAAAAGGCCAGAGACTTTTTTTTTAAAAAAAGCAAACATATTAACTTTCCCTTTGTCTTTTGCCTCTCTTAGCAACCGGTCAACTCCCAGCAATCATGACCGGATACAGCGTCTAAGACAGGAATTTCAACAGGCAAAGCAAGATGAGGATGTAGAAGATCGGAGACGTACCTACAGTTTTGAACAACCTTGGGTGAGTGTTTACCTGCAAGCTCAATATACAGCACTGTGCAAAGTTCTTTGGTGTTAGCTCAGTGCCTTTGCTTCCTCTCTTATCCTTAATCCCTGATGCAACAATAGTGCAATTTAGATTCCAGTTCCTGGATGACCTTTAAACTCCTGACCCTTCCTGTCTCCATCTGTGCCCCCAACATTCCTAATTTCATTTAATATCATGCCTTGCCATCTGTCCATTGTGTGTAGAATATTGGCTGCCCTGTGACAAAGCATAGCTGGGTCACATCAATATTTGAACGCCTAAAGTATTATTCTAGTCATACAAAATATTGTATCCCTAGTTGGTTCATTAACAGAAACTTTGTGTAACTTGGATGAAGGCATCGAAGCTGATCTGAAGGTGTGTCTACCCTGTTTGACTTTCAGTTTATGGGATTTATTGGGGCATTGTTTAACAAACTAAGACTATTTGCTTGTGTAAAGTTTCAAATTTAATATGCAAATGTTATTATAATTCCTAGCACAGGATTTGCCTTTTCCACTGCAACAGCAAAACACTGAGTGTACATTTATATTAAGCTGTCCTCCACAATCCCAACATCCCTCTTCTGGTCAGTCACCCTAAATTTAAAACTGTTCATTGTGCATATTGTTTTCCGCTTGAAGAGCTGGAAACTCATGATAGTACAGAATGAATAGGAAAACAATTTTTTGACTGCCTGACTTGAGACCCACACACTTTCAGTTTGCCAGCCTTCTGCTGCTGGGCCACACTTTGAGTATGATTTCTAGAAACCAGTCAGCTGGTTTCTGAATGTTTCACTGAAAAGAAATGGTGCATCCATTACATGTAAAGCAGGGATTATTTTGTCCAAGTATAGACTTAAAGTTATTTACATTTATTCTCATGTGTCACACTGTTGCTCACTCACTTAGGTATGTGTCATGTTTTTATAAATACACATGCTGTATTTGTTAACTTACAAGGAAAGGTGTCAGGAATTTTAATTTCAGCCCATTTCAGTTCTGTGTTCTTGATTGATCTGAAAATTCACTATTAAAATGGATAGTGATGGGCACGAACTGGAAAAATGCGGTTCATGTCAGTTTGTGGTTCATGGCCAAATCATGAACCAAACCACAAACTGAACTGGGAGGTTCGTTTGTGAACCAAACTGGTTCATGGTGCGACAAACCCTGTTGAAAGGGACCACAAACACTTTAAATGGTGTTTGCAGAAAGCCCAAAAAACCGCTGTAAATTCTTGCTTTGTTATATTGGTTGAGTGACTGCCCATTTTTCATGAGATATGCCCAGGGAATTCAGAATCTCTTTTTCAAGGAGAGGATACTTGGAAGAGTTAGTGCTTCTTCCCTACGCAGGTCTTCTGTTTCATCTCAGAATGAAATGGCTTTAGGGATCTTGGGAAAACCATCTGAGAAAAACATGCAGTCACTGGGAGTTGAGAACTTAACTACCGAAGGTCGTGGGCCAAATGTTGTCTATCTAAATACCATTGCAACTCTCAACAGGCAACCATGGCTTGTATTATAGATTTCTGCAATGAGTGAGTGGGGAATTATTTAGATGACAGGATGATTACCACAGGAATTGAATAATTTCCTAAATTGCGGGTCAGAATGCTGACCTTTCCTTTCTTTCTCCTCCTTCTTTCCCCCCCCCCTCCAAACAATTGGGATTGCTCTCCTATTGGGCCAATCATGCAAATGAGTTTAAAGTGACAGTAATGCTGTTTAATGTACTAATTTTAATCCTAAACCTTATTGTTGCTTTTGTTGGAGGACCTGTTCCATTGTTAAAGCTATAGTTAGTGCTCTCTAAATATATGTGTGTGTGCATAGATGGTGCACATGCCTGTAGACTTGTGCCATTTTATAGAGACACAAACATTTAGAAAAATAAGTCCAATGTACCATTTCCCCTCTTGTGTATTCCAGTCTGTATAAGATCACTGTGCCTGGAGAGGATGAAACAATGACCTCATCCATTTTGAGAGTGCACAATTATTTCAGTGCTGAAGAACAATAAAAGCCCATCTCTTCAGCCGCATCTATGGCTTCAGAGTCTTAGCTTAGAGGTGCTCTCCCTCAAACACATCCAGATGTAGTAAATACCAAAAGATGTGAAAAACATAACAGCAGTTTTAACTGTCTGCCTTGTAGGAGAATACATAAACCATATTCTTAAACACTGTTCTGGTCTTTCTATTTTAAAGCTCTGGCTAGAAGTGTGGTTGTAGAAAAGATCACACCTGTCTATTGTTAAAACACGTGTATTAGCCTGCGGGAACTAGTTTGTGGCATGAGGGGGGGGGCAGGGCTGTGGCTTAGATGGACATAAAGCTTTAAATCCAGAAAAGTCCCTGAAATCCATGATATGAAAGCCAACACTTCTCTCCAGGTTCAAACAGAGAAAGCAATCATCCATTCTCAGAGCCATGTGAACTTTGAAGGGACAACAGATCTATAAGTTTCTTTATGATTAAAGAGAAGGGCTTCTAGGAGCAGAGAGGTATGATTTGGATTGTGTTTTTAAATGGAAATATATATATTTAAAGAAATACACAAAGAGGCCCTATTTGTCAAGTAAGGTACTTTGGAGTAATATATATATATATTCATTCCAGTGCCTACTGGAGTAGTGTGACTGGGTGTCTTTCTCTAGTTCATAGTGGGCAAATGTCCACCCCTGAATCATTGCACTATGATTTTGTTGGCAGTGTCTCTACTCTCTGGCTGTGGGAGAGTTGGCACTCCTGCCTTAGCTTATATGCACTCTGCCAATAACTAATAAACTCCTGTCCTAAAGGCAGTCTGTCCAATAACTGTAATGGATAAGAGGCACTGTTATTAAAAATGTTTATAAGGACATTTCCAAAAGAAATCTAGGCATGAAAAATGACTTTAAGAACATGGCTCAGAACAGAAATATGTAACTTCGGGTTGATCTTGTTGGATGATGGTTTATCTGTTTGAACTTTTTCGAACAATAATTATTGAGATCCAAAATCAGAGCTCCCCAGGGATTCAGTGAAACATGATCCTGCACAAGAAGGGGGCTTCCCTGTTGTGCCTATATCGTGGTCTCTCTGTTTTGACTGTATCCCCAATACATACCGTAAGTTAAAAAGGAATCCCCTGTATACACAGGAACTCTCTCTGTGTGTGCTTACATGCCCTGGAATGCTGTGTACACAACTGAGTTTCTGGATCAGTTTAACATTTCCAAACTGTGCAGATATTCTACAACATTTTCATAATCATAGTTTTATATCCATCAAAGACTATCAGAAATTCTGACATATATATGCAGGCTCTGTTTATGTAAGGCTATACAAGGTAGAGGCTCCATAAAGTTCACATAGCAGATTAAGAAAATCAGGTGGTAATCCAATTTGGCCAACTGATACTCTTATAGTATGGCTTGGATATCCTGTTCCCCTTGACCCGTCCCAAAATAACAGTTCATACTGTACAAGTCATATTCATAACACCATTTGCACTCCAACTGTAGAGAATTTCTTTTCATTGGCTTTTCCTGGCATTAGGAAGGGGAGATATGAAGATTATTATTTGGCTCAAAACAGAATGGGTATGTTCTTTTCTCCAGGCCAACATAAATAAAAACATGGCTGCATTTTTTTTTAAAAAAACTATACTATCAAGGATATCTTTGTAGCCATTGTTGGTCTGGTTTCACTGAAATATTCAATGCATCCATTTAATGGGTAGTACAAAGTGCATGTCCATTCAGTGCAGATCTGAGCTCTCGCTAATTAGCTTATTGGCACAAGTGGTTTTAGCACCTCAGGATGCTCTACCCAGTCCTATGTGTAGGTATTATAGGTTAAGCAAATTGATTTTGCTAACTAATAATGAGTTTTAAAAGTATAAAGCACAAATTGATGAAGACTGTGTGCCTTGGAGTACAGCTGTTGAGTTGCAGGATAACTGTATCAGGCAGATGATTGTGGTTTTCTTTAACAGGCTCAGAGTTTCCCTGAGGAGGGTATTCATTCTCTGTGGGGATAGAATGAAGCAGCAACAGGGTAAAGGCTTGATCTGTGCATAACAGAAGTCAGTTTCATCTCGAGCCGAGCTCAAACAACTTATCTAGCTTCATGTACTCTTTTGGGAATGTCAACAATTGCCTTCTATCTTTGGCAGTTCTTTGACAGTTGTAACACACTCTTTTTTTCCTTTGATGCTTTCCTGAGTCCTTTTGTTCTGTTCACTACTGCTGAAACTCTGCATCATTCTCCCTTTTCTTTGCCTTCACTGTCCTTGGCATCACACGCTTTCACTGCCCTTTTCCACCTGATGGGCTGCAGTGACGAAAAGATTTTGTTGATGTTGTGACAATACAGTATGGAACAAAGATATTTTGGAGGCTGCAAAGTCAGAGCAAAGAAAGTTCTTATATGAGGGTTTTTGAATAAAAGTACAGTTCAAAAGTTAAGAAGGTCCCAGTGATAGTCTGACTGATCTTATCTATAGTAATTTATAATTTTACAGGCAATTTACTGTTGTCCTACAGTATTACCATCTAGTGGGAACTGATTAAGGACACAGTGGACCTCAGTTACTTGGAGCAGCCTTCAAACGCAATGAAGGTTTTTGTTTAGCAAAACTAGAAATGTTGAGCTTTGGGCCACCCTTAGTTTATTCAGATCTGCCCAGATCATAGGCAGTTAATGATTCCAGTCCAGATGAATATTTCATAACTTCAGTCCAACCTTTCTTTAATATTTTACCTTCTTGAATTGACTGAATTTGTACTTTGTAATGACATAACCTTCTCCGTGTGTTTGTGTGTGTGTGTGTGTGTTAAGTACCATCATTTGAGAGCCAGTTTGGTGTAGTGGTTAAGCATGACAGACTCTAATCTGGAGAACTGGGTTTGATTCCCCACTCCTCCACATGAAGCCAGCTAAGTGACCTTGGGTCAGTCACAGTTGTCTCAAGAGCAGTTCTCTCAAGAGCAGTTCTCTCAGAGCTCTCTCAGCCCCACCCTACCTCACAGGGTGTCTGTTGGAGGGAGAGGAAGGGAAGGAGATTGTAAGCCACTCTGAGTGAAGGCCAGGTTATAAATCCAACTCTTCTTCTTCTTCTTCTCCTTCTCCTTCTTCATCAAGTCATTTCTGACTTATGGCGATTCTGTGAATTAATGACCTTCAAAACATCCTATCGTTAACAACATTACTCAAGTCTTGCAAACTGAGTGCCATGGCTTTCTTGGTTGAGTCAATCCATCTCATGTTGGGTCTTCCTCTTTTCCTGCTGCCTTCAGCTTTTCCTAGCATTATTGTCTTTTCTACTGACTCTTGCCTTCTCATAATGTGACCAAAATCACTCTCTAGCCTGCTGAATATACAATATGGATTAAGGATTGGGCTCTACCAGCTATTTCAGTAGTGCAATGGAGAGGAGGGCCCTGACTCCTTTCCTCACTGCATCTCTATTCCCATAGCTTCTTTGCCAATGTGGGTCCAAAGGTCCCTACTCGGCTACATATGCTTTCTGAAGGTCAAAATAGACTTCTTCTCCTACTTGCTTCCATGGAAAAGCTATTATGACCGGCCCTGACTCCTTTCCTCACTGCATCTCCATTCCCACAGCTTCTTTGCCCATGTGGGTCTTCTCCCACTTGCTTCCGTGGAAAAGCTATTATGATCCAAGCTGATACATTCCATGCAAAATAAATACTTTGATTGTAACTCATCTGATATTGAAATATGACGATGCATCATACCAAGTCAGACTAGTCCAGTATTGTCTGTTCTTACTGGCAGTGACTCTCCAGGGTCTCAGGCAGAGAGAAGTCATTCCTAAACAACTGCTGAGATCCTTCAACTGGAGATGCCAAGAACTGAACCTTCAACTCTGTTCGCAAACCAGGTTCTTTACCAATTGTGTTTTAATAGCTATAGCTTATTTCATTGTTGATGTTTAGAATTGTGTCCCATTACATGGTTAGTTGTTTGGGCAGACTAGATTGCCTCACTACTGAAAGGAAAAGGACATAGTAGGAGGTAGAAAGAAAGACGGGGCAGAAAGTAGAGCAGGGGCTGTAAGGAGAATTGAAGAATAACACCTTGTGTTAAGAATCCTGCCTTGCGATGTCTTCTGTCCTGCACCAAGCAACACAACACCAGTATTCTGCAACACATGTTCCTTCTGCTGAGGTCTCAAATTCCCTCTTAATGTCAGGATCTGATATCTTAATATTGCCCACCTGAAAGTGCTTATCAGTCTTCCTTTTTGCATGTCATTTGCTTAGAAAATGTTCAGTACTATAATGATCATCTTCATTTAAACTGCATTGTGGAAGCCACAAACGTGTTTATTTGTATAATACAGCTTGGCCTGTTCTGGCAGCCTTGACCACTATTTGATTTAAAAGGTCAATGCTTGTCACCCATCTCCTCCCAGACAAGGCCAGAGTGCTTTGCAATTTACACAGTTAAGATGGAGCTAGCTTTGTTTGATAGCTTCAAAGAATTACAATAATTATACTTTGACTTGTGCTGCCCTGTTTGTACAGGTGTTAACTACTAGTTTGAGAGTTATATTCTGTGCGCACAGTTTGTATTCCAATGCATGAAGATATATTTTTCCTCTGTTGGGAGGGGTATTCCATCTTTCATTTTATGTATAATATTCCAATTCTTTTTTGGGGGGGGGGAATTAAGCACAGCTGTGAAATGAAGCTGACAATTTTTCTAAAGTAACACTGTCGGTTAGTTACAAAGTCACAGTATTGAGTATAGATTTTTATTCATCAGCCATGCTGGGAAACATATTTTCCAACTCAGTGTGAGTTAGATGCAGTTCATATGTGCCTGAAGAACATCTCTTACCCATCAAAATATCTTCTGAGTGTTCTGGGTGTTGTTTAAATTCTGCAGGTCGAGAAAGAGGGTGGGATTTAGGCATGGCAAACTAGATTAATAATGGAGCGCAGAGTCAATCTAGGATTGTGCTTGGACTGGGCATACGTAGATTTAAATCAACAGCCAGCCATCAAGTTTGTTTTTGTTATTTATTTAGATCTTTGCTAGCCCAGCTTTCTATTTAAAGGAGCACCGGGGTGGCTTACAATAAAATGAAAATAATTATTAAAATACCATCCACTATAAAATAGTAAGAATCAAAACAAAGATAAAAAACAGCTAATACATACAATAAACTCAAAAGCTTTATGCATTTCTTATATTACTTTAAACAAAAGCCTTTTAGGTTTAGTGTTCATTCATAAGTTCCAGAAGCAAGGGAAATAGTCTAAAATACTGGTATTGGCCACATGTTTCCAGCCGTTCCTGTTGGGGGCAGTGTTCTAAGCTGGTGGAACTGAACTGTTTAGTCCACTATATGCACTTTGGTGACAACAGACAAAGGGGGAAAAGGAAGGGGAAGGGGAAATTATATATGCCACCTTGAGTTTCTTGGAGGAAGGAAGGGCTAAAATTGTAAGGCCCTCTCAGTTGAGACCAATGGCTCACCTAGTTATTGACCACTAGTTTAGAAGTTGGGGGTGTAAGGCATCTTTTTATCATTGATGCCATTGAAATTTGTAACTTCCTGCTTTAGAATATCCTATTGCATAGCTTCTCATTGCATGTAGTCTTAAAAATAATCTGTTGGGTTTGTTTGATTGTCTATGAAAGAGCTACAATTTGTGTCTAGGACTTGGACTAAAAATTGAAATTGAAAGCATGTGGAGAAATGTGTTTTACATTGCTGTTATTTTGGAATGCTTGGCAAAAACAATGTTTCTGAGTAATCTCTAATTATGCTTATAATTCCCAATTCCAAATCAAGCTCAAGGGAGTCTTTTCAATCTTCAGTTGACCAAAGTTGCAAGGAGTTGGTGGCATAGTAGTTAGAATGTAAAACTAGGACTTTTGGACTAATTGACTTGTGGACTAAACTACCTCACAATGTTGTTGTGAGGATAAAGTGGGAAAGGGAAAAGTATATGTGCCATGCAGAGCTTCTTGGGAAAGGAAGGGATAGAATCATGCTGGCTGGCTGGCTGGCTGGCTGGATGGATGGATGGATGGACAGATTTACTCTCATTCATACATGCACCTTTGTAATATACTTGTCTAAAAAAGAATCCCCGTTCCCCTGGTAATGTTTTGCACAATCCTACTGAGATATTCTGAAACCTGCATATGGAGTTAACAACATGGGAGTAAAAAAAAGATCACTTTTAATCGTATTTCTAATGCTGGTGTTTTGGTATCTCTTCTGAACATGCTTATCTCACAGTAATATTTTTAAAGTTCTGTCAGTGTAGCTATATTATGAGTCAGTCTAGATGACTATATTATGAAGGCTTTTATGACCCTGAGGTTTCCTAGACTGTTCAGAAACCTCCTTTTGACCCAAACCATTATGTCATGCTTTCATTAAAAAACACAACCCTGTTTTTTAAAAAATAACCATTTGTTTTCCAATTTCATGCTACCCATGGGACCCAAACAATCGTGGCTTTTTGACATTGCATAAAATTGGCATAGGGGGATGATTCTCCCCAAGTGTATAAGATTCTTAAGACTTCCCTTTGGATCTGTCTTTTATGTAGCCTGTTCTTTCTAACAAGCACAGAAGTCAACGTGAAGCTGCCTGGACTGGGATTTGACTTCTGATTCTCAGTTAAACTTCAGAAATGATAAGGAGCCACACAATTGGCAGAACTTCTCCTAAGATTATAATATTTCAAAGATGTATGGCCTTTTCTCAAACTTATCCTGTAAAAAGCTCCATGTTAAAGGTCTCTTTTGAACCATTTTGTTGATAACAAAGCTGTTTTGGTCTGTTTGTCTGTAGACAGGAATATCACTGATTGTTTTGGAGACAAAATGTGATAATTTATTACTACTTATTTTTTTGGAACCACAGCCAAACTCAAAGACGTGCTCTCAAAGCGGCAGGCATTCTGTGTCAGTAGAAGTTCAGATGCAGAAGCAGCGGCAAGAAGAAAGAGAGAATTTCCAACAAGCTCAGCGACAGTACAGTTCATTACCCAGGTATGACAACAATCTAAAATTGTGTGGGGTGCACATGTACATGGACACCCTGTCTAGACAAGAGAGAACTACAGCAACTGAATATACACTTTTTCAAAGAAGGTTGACATAAAGAGAGGTATCTAATGGAGTGTTTCTATGGACATAATGCTTTCCATCTGCGGAACATAGCGTCGTTACTTCTCCCCTCATGCTGCAGCTCAAAATGCCCCCCGAAATGCCACTCTTGGGGGGACAGGGAACCCCAGGAGTAGCAGGTGGTGGGGAATGTGGGGCTGCAGACGGTGAGGGAGGTGAGAAGGTTGTACTCCATGGGCAGATGGCCTTCCACTCAAGGAAAGGCCCCTGGCTCCAAACCACAGTGGGCCATGATTGTGAAATTTTGGAAATGTGTGGAACTTTCTGACAAACCTGACAAATCACAACTGTCCTGCAGTTCATGGATCTGGATTTCAAAACTATAGAACATCATTTGGCCTCATATAATGTAATTTCACATAACAAAGGGGGAGAGATAAATATAAACTTCATTAGAGGAAGTCAGAGTAATGGGAAGTATTCTTTCTTTATAGATCGAAACAAAGTGAATGCTGGATGAGGATGCAGATATATGTCATAAAAGAATTAATCGAGTGAACAGGGAGATTACCACAAAAAGCTATATCAGATTGGGCCACATCCAAATATCTGACACATTTAATTGGTTGCAAAATTTAAGTGCTGTTTATGGACATGCTTTAGTCTGGAATCAAGATTTATAGCCAGAGTGTTCACAGGCTGCTGTCCAGGAGGGAACTGAATTCTAAAGGAGAAATAATGGGTGTTGGAGGGAGGGGTAGCTTGTGGCTGTCCAAGGGCAACACCTAAGGGCTTCAGATGTGTGTTGAATGCTTTGGGTACTGATGGTTGAAATCATGTTGAAGGTGAGTATGAAAGCTTCTTGGAAAACACAGGAGTTTGGAAACAGAAATTGGGACTGGTTTGGGGAAACTAGTGGCCTCTTAGGGAGATGGAGGTATGTGTGGGAAAAGTTTTCATTTAGGGTGGGATGGGAAGAAGAAAGCCAAAAGACTGATTGTGGGTCTAAGAGGATGTGGCAGTATTTGAAACAAATTGATTTATTGGGGAATTGGATGAAGTTAGTGAGGACTGGAAGGGAAGCTTGGATTTGGAAGGAAACTAGGGAAGTAGATGGGCCAGACATATTTATCTGTCTTTTTCCTTGGCTCTCTCTCCTCATGTAATTTCCCATCCTTTAAGAGTTCATTGCAGAGTGGGGTGTTGATTTCCACAAACTTTTAGATTTAAAAAAAAGGTTGGTATGATTTTCCTCAGTTTATCATTCATCAAAGTGGTTGGTAGCTTATGTCATTGGTGATGCCTTGTTCCGGCACTTTCTGTGTAAGAAAATACTTGTTAACAGAGCTACATTCTTTCTCTTTACTTGACATATAGAGGAGGTGCTGCTGAGGACAAGTCTCTGCACCTTTATTTTTTGGGACATTTGTACACATTCAATGCACCCACCCTGTGCAAATCCCAATACATCACTACCAACCACATGGAACATCCCAGGGAATCTCTACAAATTGTCACAGCTGCACCAAATGTATTTATTTCTTTACTTCATTTGTACCCTGCCTATCCCCCCAATGGGGAACCATGGCAGCTTACATCATTCTCCTCTCCTCCATTTTATCCTCACAACAACCCTGTGAGGTAGGTTAAGGCTGAGAGAGGGTGACTGGACCAAGGTCACCCAGTGAGCTTCCCATGGCATGAGTTGGGATTCAAACCAGGGTCTCCCAGGTACTAGCCCAACACTCTTAACTACTGCACCATGTGGAGCACAGGAAGTGCAAAGATTTATTTCTTTTGAGCAGCTCAGTTTCTTCTTAACTCTTGTGTATTGTAAAGCATTTGCCAGGCATCTTGCTAGCATACCTCTTGGTAGCCAAAAGAGGGGCATTCTTGAAACTTTTAAAGCACAACTTCATTTTCAAAGTTCTCCAAATAAAGTATCTGATAAATTCCAGCTGAAAAGCTCTGTTGGGAGGGGAGTTGCCTTATTATTTCATTCAGTGATTATGGGGGACTGTCAAAAGTCCCAGTCCCAACTCTGGGTAAAGACTTTTGGTACAACACAAAACAGAGTTACAAAATACCAGAGTCTAAAACTCACACTAGTCTTGGTAGTTGCCACCAGGCCTTTCAATCTATCCCAGGAGAGAAAGGCCAAGTCTCCTGGCTTCTCAGGGAATTAACAAGAAAAGTCAGCCCTGCAGAGCAAGTCTGCAGTATGAGTTTCCAAGACAAAACAGTTAGCTGGTAGGTGGTCAAGAGCCAAGGCTCTGGATAAAGGCTTTGATGTTATTGAAGGCAGAAACCATGACAAAGTAAAAATATAAGTATTGATTTAAGGTGCAAAAATATATAAAACTAGACTAGACAGTGAAGGAAATAAAACAAATAAACCTAAGCTTTTACAGCACAGCTAAGTACATAGAAACAAGGTTCCAGGTACTATTCAAGGTTAGCAGAGGCAGTCAGTTCCAGCAATACAAGATGTTCACAACCTAGCCATTCCAGGCAGGAATCAAGTAGGATGCCATTCTGGGAGCTGTTGAACCATTGACATATTGCCGTGTCAAGTAGTCACCAAGCTCCTAGCCATAGTGTGAGGACTAACTAGATTTATGGAAAAGGTCTCTGATTGAACCAGGTTAAACCAATCAGCTACCCGAGAGGTGATGTAACTCTCTTTGGTTGCTAGGCACATGACATCCAAGGATGGACAAGAGGGAGGGAGAGAAATGAAGCTGTACTGCAGATAGGTCCGCCCCATTCCCACACACAGGTGTCCATACTTCAGTAACTTGGAATGTGCTAACTGGAAGGACCAAGGGCAGTTGGTACTCCCCAGCACTTTGGGTCGTCAGTTTGGTGTAGTGGTTAAGTGCGCGGACTCTAATCTGGGAGAACTGGGTTTGATTCCCCACTCCACTTGCACCTGGCTGGCTGACCTTGGGCAAGCCATAGTTCTGATAAGAGCTGTCCTTGGAAAAGAGCAGTTTCTGTCAAGAGCTCTCTCAGCCCCACCTACCTCCCAGGGTGTCTGTTGTGGGGAGGGGAGGGGAAAGGAGTTTGCAAGCCGCTCTGAGACACCTTTGGGTAGTGAAGGGCGGGGTATAAATCCAATCTCTTCTTCTTCTTCTTCAGCTAAAAATAATTTAGCTTGCAAGGTTACTGTGCTCTACCTACTTCTCAGCTGTCTCCAACTGTCTCTGGGAAGATTCCTGTAGGCCTCTATGCAGCCTCAACCAAAGATTTTATTTTACAGAACAGAGCAAGGAACCATTTTTCTTTACAGACAGTGAAACAGCCTTCCATAGAACTAGAAATACATTCGCAGTTCAAGGGAAACCATTTGTTCAAGGTCTGTTCCACAAAACATCTGCACACAAACAAATTAATACGTGCTTCAGTTGTCGTTTGTTCCCTGCATGCATAACATAACCCATGTTTCACGCAGTAATATTTATATAACCTGTTTCCAGAGTTTATAAATTACTTCAATATCTTTCCTGTGAAGGTGGCGTAAACAGTCTGACCAATTGTGAACTCCCCCTATGAATAACAGACAGGATTAGATGAAGTCCACTCAATTAGCCTTTGTCATTTTCAGTGGGAAGCTGTTTAAGGTTGCATTTAACTCCAGCTTTGGAATGCAGTATGGAGAAGTGGTTTGAATGCATCTCGAAAAGTTTGGCAGCTTTGCGCACTCAGGCCATTCAGTCCTTTCTTTGTTTCATTAAGTGAGTAGGAAGCAGAGTTATTTTAGAAGGCTTATGGGAAACAAAAGTGTAGATGAGTCACTCGTAGGGAATAACTCTTTTATTTTTGGTGGGGGAGGTTTCATACATGCATAGGTGTAGGAATGTGTATTTCAGATTTAAGTGTGTGGAGAGAAGAAGAAAATGCCAAGGTCACACAGCATGTATCCATAAGATTGGACTGTTCAACAACAAGCATACTGGGACAGTTGAATTGTTTTCACAACTTCATAAACAGCCAAGAAATTTCCAACAGTTATCATGTTTATAAGCTAATGGCCATCCTGTGTATATTCTGGAGCATGCCAGAAGTTGGTTTGTGTGTTGTTTGGGAGCATAGGCAAAGAGGAGTTCTCCAGGTAGGTGGCAATTGCTATCCTCAATGTTGAGGTCAGTGGAAAGAGAAAATAAGGGGTTGGTCTTCTGAATGCTTCTGTCATTTAAGCAAAACATTACAAGTTGGATCCTGCCTAATTTTTCTACGGGCAGAAGGGAGGGTTTTCATTAGTTCCCTCTTATCTGCTTCAGACCTCCAGTTTCAGAGGGGGGATATAGTCATGTTATCTGACAAAGGAAGCTTTGGGTCTTGAAAGCGAATACCCTGGAAATTCTGGTGGTCTCTAAAGCACTACTGGGTTCGAATCTAGCTGTTCAGACCAACACAGTTACCCTCTGAAACGAAGGATAAGGCAGCTTCACATGGATTGTGCAGGCAGAGTGCACTTAAAGTTCATTGTACTGAATGTTCAGATATATTATAATACTTAGCATTTGTAATAGACAACAAAAAAGAAGAGGAGCTGGTCATCCTAAGAAACCTATATCATACACATGCATACAAAAGAGGACCCTAAACAATAATATGAAATCTAGTATATGAATAATCAGTATACAGTCACACCGTACAATGTACATCTATAACAATGACAACAGTTATGTATCAGTTTGCAGAAAACACAATTGTCAAAATATACATTGGTAAACAAGAACCATATAGAACCAAGTATAAAGAGTGCCCCAGTCTCAAGACTCATTTTGAATCCTTAATCAGACAATGGGTTGTTATCAGATGACCATGTTGTATACTGGATATTCATGTAGTAGAATACAGGGCATTTTCATATTATTGTCTTGGGTTATTTTTTGTTTGTATGCCTGTGATCTAGTGTTTGTATAGTGCATACAAGGGTTTAAAATACTTAATATATATTATCTTGTTGTAATTCTGACAATCACTCTGTAAGGCAGGGCAGTATTGTCCCTGTGTTGCAGTTTGGGAGCAGAGGGTGAGGGGACATGGTTTGAATAAAGATAGCCAGTGAATCTGTGGCAGAGGCAAAATTTGAACTGGTCTCACCAACACACCAATCACAACTTATTCTCTTAGCCACTCTGATTCACCAGCTTCTCAAACACTCACATGTAAAAGAAAGAGTAGGATCTGGATGCTAATATTTCATAGCTTGGTCTATTGTGGCGTTCTGTTTGAAGGTTCTAATTACAGTTCCAGAACTAGCTGTCAAACTGTGAATATTTATAGTGTAGTGCCTCCAGGAGTACCTTCAAATTGAAGATGAGCTGCTTGCTCTTAAGCAAAAGAGACAAGACAGGCATGTTGGGAGCAAAGGAAGTTCAGCAGCTGCCACTCTGACATCACCATCAGGGAATCCGCTGTAATAAGGGATGTTGCCTGAATGGCTGTGTCTGTGTTGGTCAAAGGGTCCGTGTGGTCCAGCAGTTTCTTGCACTTTTTGCTTAGGATGTTTGCACAATGAGGGAAATGCAGACTACACAAGCATACTTTCTCCAGCAAACTAGAGTAACTTGATCAGGAGGCATGCCATTGTGGCTAGTTGGCATTTCTTTTTTTAAAGAACAAGAAACTAGAAATGGCAATTCTGGAGTGCCTTCTATAAGAGGAAATGTGAAAAGCCTCCAAAGAGGATAGTGAAGAATAAAACTGAAAGGAAAGCCATTGATCTGGGCACAGCCTGAAATGGTTCGCGAATGTTACGTAGATTGCTTTTATTTATTTGGAACAGAATTGTGGGATACATTATAATTAGTGCTCACTGCAATAAATGGAATGCAGTCACTAATTTATATTGGATTCTGCTCATGGTCAGTAATTGAACGCACAGGCAAATTCATTATGGAATTTGGTGGCCTTAGTCCAACATTCAGATATGCTAAGCCCACTGAAATCAATAGATTTAAGCATGCCTTACTTTATAATAGAGTGTAGCCAGTGTCAAGAAATCCAATAAATATATTCTGCTAAAATGCACTAGGTTTCTTAAGAAGGAACTAGATCCAGTAACTCCCTTTTGCTAAATTGGATTCACTGAAGGGCATAGTTCTGATTAGCAAAACCAGGTGGGGTGAAACCTTTTCGCTAACTCTCATCTTCTTGAGTAGACCCAATCCAAAATCACAGCTGTGTGTGGCAGTGATTTGACTTCAAAATATCTGCCACATCTAGTTTGACCCCAAGTGGAAAGGAGTCTAAACTTGGTATATTATGTTTAAAAACATACATCTGCCCACATTTCACTTCATCACTGACCACATGTCCACTTGAGGAACCCTCTTTTTGGATCATACATATTTATTTACTTTTTTTTCTGTTTTCAGACAAAGCCGAAAAAATGCAAGCTCCATCTCTCAAGATTCTTGGGAGCGGGAGCAGAGCTACTCTCCTGGAGAAGGTTTCCAGAGTGCAAAAGAAAACCCAAGATATTCCAGTTATCAGGGCTCAAGAAATGGCTACATGGGAGGCCATGGATTCAATGCCCGGGTAATGCTTGAAACCCAAGAGCTGTTGCGTCAAGAGCAGAGGCGGAAAGAGCAACAGATGAAAAAAAAGACATCTTCCGAAGGGTCCAACAACTATGACTCCTATAAAAAAGTGCAGGACCCAAATTATGCCCCTCCCAAAGGTCCTTTCAGGCAAGATGTCCCACCTTCGCCATCTCAGGTTGCCAGGCTCAACAGATTACAAACGCCAGAAAAGGGAAGGCCATTTTATTCTTGAGTTCAAGAAACAGCAGCATCCCATTGCAATAACCATGTGAAGAGACTTGTTCTTGGAAGACTTTTTTCCCAAGTGGTGGTACTAAGGAATTCTTGTCTGCTTCAGTGCCTTTAGCAATATGGGCAAAGAATCGGAGGGCCTTATGTCTTTGCCATTGTGTCTCAAGTGTTACATTCATGGAAGGAGTTTCCATCATTTGACAATCATACTCTAGGCAAGTGATGTGTCTTAGTGATCAAGTGTCCTAGCCTCAGTC
This sequence comes from Gekko japonicus, assembly GCF_001447785.1. NCBI lineage: Eukaryota > Metazoa > Chordata > Lepidosauria > Squamata > Gekkonidae > Gekko > Gekko japonicus. The sequence continues at coordinate 476,696 of NW_015161410.1, forward strand.
CTGTGCTCTCAGTGGCTGCTTGAACATTTTTTCTTTGCTATATCAGGTGTTCAACTCTACAATGAGTTCATGGTACCAACTTCTACCATTCATTGGTTTCCAATTAAAGAATACATGTGTGTATCTTTTATAGTTTCCCACAGGTGGTGGGGAAAGGGGAACATACCAGTCTCAGCAGTAAGGCAAAGAAGTCTGCTCAAAATCTCTGGCCCTTGATGTTTTACATTTGATAGATATTTAAATGTTTGTATGCTGAAACACTGTTGTCCTTCTGCTGCACACATCCACTCTTGGCTCCTGTCAGAAAGCTTTATCCTCATTCCGAAGCGGGAAGGGGGGAGTTACCTTTTCATTTATCCTGGGGACCTTGTTGCGTTTGTCTTATAGCTAACCATATATACAGTATATTATCACAGAGAATTGTTTGTATATAAGTTAACATCAGGTAAAGACAGTGGAGGAAAATGAAACTCACAAAATGGTGAAGGAGGGAACCTCTTTTTTAATTGGTTTAGCAAATTGGGGGGATTTTTTTTAAACAATAAAATACTTTCCATTACATACAAATTGAACCCCCAAATGAACAACAGATGAATCGCTGCTCACGTATTCCATATATCTTGGTAATTTAACTTGTGTTTATTTTGTTGGAAGAGGACAAAGGCAGGACAAATGTAAAATGAAATTCTATTTTTGAATGATTTTTTTTAAAAAAACAACCCTGTCTTTTGACAATTAGTGAAGCCTCATCGGACAATTTGTTCTGTGCTTCCATATTGCTGTATTTTTGCATCTCGGGATCACAGTTAAAATAAGAGAAACCACTAAAGTGTATAAATTAAAAAAAAATGTTCCACATTGTTGTGAAAATGCGCTGGTGTCCAAAAATAACTGAAACAAAAAGATTGCTCTGGCGGCGATGTTTGAATGTGCTTATGGGGATATATAAAATTTTCCTTCGCAACAGCTGGTTTTGTGTTTGAGGGTCTGAATCTCTGTGTATTGTGGAAGAAATATGTCTATATATACATAGCTGGATTGCTAAAAGTGCCTGCAAATCCTGATGCATAAAGGCTTGAGAGTTAAAGCTCAACATGTCATGCATAAATGAACAAAAGGAAAGAAGCACCATGTATTGTGGATGACGGAAAAATTGCCTTTTTTAAAAAAAATGGCCCATTTTATTTTTTGTCTCAATCTATGTGAAAAATTCCGCACATGCCACCTGTGTTTTTTTAATGCCTGTTTGTCCATTCCCCCCCTGATAATAATAATGTACTCAAGTGTTAAAGATTTGTTACTAATGTAAGCACAATGACATCGGATGACTGGCTTTTTTACGCAGAGACTTACAAACACTGTGTAAAAATGGCTTTCACTGTAAATACAGAAATTTAGAATAAAAAGACTCTTTTTGTCTTCGTTTCAACATCCTCTTGGAAGTTTCAAAACCTTCTAGCCATCATTAACTTTTCAAAATATTCCACAGATGTTGTTTTATCATGTTCCTGGTGGTTTAAAGCTTCTCTTTCTGCAGTCAATGATATGTGTGTGTGTGTGTGTGTGTGTAAAAAGACATGATTTGTGCCCCCATTAGATTGCCAAAATGTGTCCATAAGAGAGAATGCAGTTAAATGCTATGGCATGCTTTGTGATTCACACTGTAATAGGAAAACATCCTTTTGAAGGCCAATTCCATGGGAAGTCAATAACTACCACATTTTTGCTGCTGTTCTTAGGAGGCTTCAGTTCAGTCTGTAGTCCTCACAAAATAGATCTTTGGGAATATGCTGTCATGAAGCTTTCTCATACTGAAGTAGAACATTGGCCTATCAAGGTCAGTATTGTCTCTTAAGCCCCGGTCACACGTAGGGGTTTGGGCCGGGAGAGGGACGGATCGGGGGCGCAGCAAATGGGCGCAATCTCACCACAACATCTGGGAAGTGGTGTGCACCCATCCCCGATCCAACCCTTCAGGCTGAAAACCCACTGCAAAAAAGAACCACCCACTTACGAGAAAGGCCGTGGCAAGCACGGCCGTAGGATCGCCGGCACGTCCTTCTGCCGGCGCATCCGAGGCTCCTGGCCCAACTGCACAGTTTGGCAGCCTCCCTCTCTGTTTCGTGGCTTTCTCCCCAGTCTCCCCGGCATCTGATCGTGCTGGGGAGCAAGTGCGCGGCGGCTCACGGGATTTGTGTGATCCCGCCGCCACGTGCCTATTTTGGTGCGGCTTTCAAAAGCCGCACTTTGCCCGCGCATTCCCCCCCCCTGGTGTGGCAGGGACCTTAGATAGGCTTGTTACATCACTTTCTACCTGACACTTTTAATTGGAGATGTAACTTGTGACCTGCTTTATCCAAAGCAGATATTCTGCCACTAACCCATGGCTCCTTCCCATGGTATGGTTTCCACAGTGTGCATGACTACAAATTGCCAGAGGATGAAGTCACAAGAACAGATGGCTAGGGATGGGTGCAAACCGAAACACAAAGTAAAATTCATCATATATTTTGCCCTGTTTGTGAACTGACGTCTGTGATGGGTCTACCATCACAAACGTCCATGAACCTTTAAAGCAGATCGTGGCAGTTCATGGATAGAGCAGAAAACAGGGGTTTAAAGCAACTCAGAGGCCCTGTAAACCTGTTTTCTGTTCCCCATGAAAATCGCAAAAACAGCTGAGTGTCAGGGAGCAGCCTGCTCTCTGCTGCTCATCTGTTTTGCACTTTCTTGTGTAGTCCCTTTAAAGTTTAAAGGGAGTGCACAAGAAAGCACAAAAACAGCTGAGCAGTGGAGAGCAGTTTAAGTTTAGTGGGACTGCACAAGAAAGTGTTTAAAAAGGCTGAGTGACAGGGGACAGGCTGCTCTCCGCTGCTCAGCTGTTTCTCCCACTTTCTGCAAACCCCACTGAAAGGGATTATGGTCCCTTTCAGTGGGGTTGGTGGGGCCATAAACCAGTTTGGTTTGATTTGTGATTTGGCCGCAAACCACAAGCCAATACAAACCGCATTTTCCCAGTTCATGTCCATCCCTACAGATGGCTTCAAAAGGAGGTTAGACAGATTCATGGGGAGCAAGGAGCGGTGGCTACTATCCATGGCGAGTAAAGGGAACTTCCACATTCAGAGGCAGTAAACCTCTGAATACCAGTGCCAGGAGGCAACATAAGGGAAAACCTTGGCTTCTATGCCCTGTTTGTTGGCCTACCAGAGGAGCTGGTTGGCTCCTATGTAAGACAGAATGCTTAACTAGATAGACCACTGGTCTCATCCAGCAGGACTCTTCTGTGGTGGCCTTTCTCTGTCTGGTATGCTTGTGTAAATCACAGCCGCTACTTGTCCCCCTGCTCCCATGTAGAAGCAGATGCAGTTATGAAATCCATGCAATTTCAAGCAGGTTGTCAGCCTGCCAGTGATCCTCACAGTCCCTGAACCCAGTCTAGAGGGTGCAGCTAAAACATTAAATGAAATACGACTATTTATTACACAGTACACAATACATTTAAGATTAAAAACATGTCTTTGATCTTAAATGTATTGTGCATCGTTTAATAAATAGCTGTCTTTTATTTCATGTTTTAGCCATTCAACCTTTGAGGTTCTTAACTTGATTTTCAGGTGGGGTTCCCCCTCCCCTTTTGTGGTTCCCCATTCTAGAGGGGCAATCTCCTGTACAAACCAGCCTTCTCTATACAGCAATATTGGGCAGGCTTATTGGAAGATAAGAAGAAGAGAATCTATGGATCCACAACTACAAGAAACTCTGCAGTACGAATAGGTCTGCACCATTGATCACCTAGTGTCTTCCTTGTTGATGTTGATCAGATAAGTATGTTTTTACAAGATGTTTGTTCGGGCATTTCCCCCCCTCCCCAAGATGCAAGACTTGACTCTTAACTGAGCCAGTTAGCACAAAGGGAGAACAATACAGAGAAAGAACATTTACCTAAAACAGATTTGACGATACCATTAACAGCATTCAAGCCATTTTTCTCCTTTTTGTATTCCTCGTTCACCCAGTGTCTCCGTTTGAACAGTCCTGCAGTGAAAATCGGTGCTAGTCCTCTATTTGCATGACATCACAGCCAGTTGTCATGGCAATCATGTCAGCTTATGTGTTCCGACTGTATTCCAGGTTCAAGAGAAGGGGATGAGGTGAGGGCGAGGCGGGGGGGAGACTGCAAGGTGGATTCTGATTCATAATCTGAACATGATGTGGCAAATTGGCTTTATTTTATATGCAAATGTAACAGAGAACTGAACTCCCTCTTTTGTCCTCTATGCCTGTAATGACCCAGCACCAATCAAGAGCTGGTAAAAATCAGATAACATGATAGTGGAGGAATTTGCACTTATAAGTATGTACAGATTGTGCTGAGGTCCTTTCCAAAATCAAATCACTTATACCGTGCAGCAGAAACGGAGGCATGAGAAACTTAGAAAATGCTGAAGGTACTATTTGAGCAACTAGATCCAAGTTTTCGGCTACCGTGTGAAAGTCCTCTAAAGGACTGGACAGAGAAAGTCAGATTTGCTTTAGGTCAAAACCTGATTTGGTAAGTTAGAACAAAGCCATTTCTCCCCAGGTTTCATAACCATTATCTTGTACATGGAGCATAGATGATATTTCTGATACTAGCTTCAGTCCCCAAGGAGCCCGTAGTAATGACAACAAGACACCTGTCATACAAAATTGCCTTATCCTCTGATTAACAGGTTTGTACACAAAAGCTAGTGGTGAATGCAACTGGGCAAGAAGATCTGGAGACACGGTACAGAGGAAATATGACCATAGCCTTGATGGATTTAAACATCCCATGTTTGTTTATGAAACAATTTAATGTGTACTTCTTTGCAGCTCACATAACTCAGGTCTCCCTCTGACCTCTCTTCCCATTCAGGTTGTCTTGTTCGTCTTGACCCTCTAGACATAGGGTTATCACTTCTGTGTTCCTCATGCTGTGGCAATAACATCTGCAGCGAAGAAGCAGAGGGCAAAGGGTGGATCACTTAGTCCAGTATACAGTGGACACTCATTAAATGTGAGGAAGTAGTATTAGCATCATCCTTCTTGCCTAAGGACCTCTTCATGTGTGGTGTGGTGCCTGATTTCCATGCCATTGTAGCAATATCTGTAACTAGGAACCATGGTAGGTAAAGAGATGACACAGTACATTCGCATGCCAGCTCTGCTTGGAAATTTACCTCATTATCTACTCATCCCAGTGGGTTCCTTACTGCGTGAAGAAAGAAACAGTGGTATGATTTGGGCTTCAACTCCCAATTTTTTCTGGATCAAAAGAAGATGATGAGCTCATGCAAGAAAGTTATCCTAATTGCCTGGCTCTACATCTTTGTCCTCACCCTTTAAACCAATCTATTCCTTGAAGAGCCTACCAAATTAGTGTTTGTATCATGCCCACATCCCCCAATTTGTGTTTCTCTCCATTCCAACAGTGAGGTTTAAATAATGTGTGCACTGTTCTTCCTTCCAAGCAAATCCTAGAAGAATCTTTCACCAGACTCTTTTAGAATAAATTGAATACATATCTGAACTTAAAAGCCCAGCTTGGTCAGACCAGTGGTCCGACATGATGTTTGCTATGGTGGCCAACCAGAATTCCTCGAAAGTCCACAAGAAGTAGCACTGAAACAAAAGCTTCCCCCTGCTGCTGTTCCCAAGCAAATGGCATTCAGAGACATACTACCTCCAAACACGGAGGTCCAATTCAGTCATCATGGCTGGTAGCTACTGATGGACCTATCATCTCTGGACTTGTATGATCTCCTTTTAAACCTATCTGAGCTAGCAGCCATCAACACATCCCATGACAGCAAGTTCCAGAAGGTATTTAAACTTTGTGTAATGCATACTTGCTTCTGCCTGTTCTGTTCATTAGGCACCTGACTGAAAAGCCCTAAATTCTTCAAGCTATTCTCATTAGGAAGGTCTTTTGAGTCCTTCATCATTTTTGTTGTCCTTTTCTACATCTTCTTCAGTTATGTACTTCCCTTGTTGAGATGGGAGTGACCAGACCCCCAATAAAATAAATGAATTCCTAAAGTAGTTTGTCTGAATATTAATTAACAAGTTGTGTCCTAATGTATAAAAGGTGGAACAAGATCAAAGAGTGTTCATGACTGCTGATGTTTATGAGGAATTGTCTCAGGCCCTTGTTTTGCTGGCTCCTAGATCAGTCAAGTTTCTCCCTCTCCTGAGTTCTCCTGGAAGTGATCATAGCCACATCCTTGTAATATTACCAAAACTTAATGCTATTCCAAATTTTCGTAGGAGAAAATTTTACTATTAATGTCTGGCTGGACTGCTTTTCCATGAAAGCATATTTCCCTGCTTGATGTGAGGCCTCTCTGGAAACAAGATGCTAAGCTCAATAGAGATATTGTATGAAGCCGCCGTTTCCAAGGTTTGAGGATTCTGCCATTGCATTATGCAGACTCAGACATACACGTGCCATTTCTTATTGGCAAGTGGTAGCAGCATTAAGTGCTTAACTTATAGATCTGGACCAATTCCTACCATTGCGTATACGACTAGAAAGACAATGGTCTTCTGGTGGCTGGCTGCCGTTCCTTTTGCTTAGTAGGATGTCAGGGGCATAGTATTTTCCTGTGCTGCTGATTTGGAGAAGAGATGAGGGAGGGAATCTTGGATAGACAAGAAGGGGAATTCACCATTGCTGGCTGAATACGGGGAACTCTTTAGCAATTCATACCACTGAATGTGACTTTAGGACAGAAGTGAATTTAGATGTCTTAGCTTTTGCAAAGTCTTGTGTCTGAAGCATTCCTTACATTTATTTGACATGCCTTTGTTTCATTCTCAAGGATCTACTTTCCTTGAATGAGGCCCAGCATTTAATATTGTAATATGTAATATAAGCATGTTCACGGTCCAAAAACTATGATTGTTGTTTGTGTTCATTTAGTATCAATGCATCACAGAGGATCATGTGCAGACTATCTCGGAGTTGATGTACAGTAGAACGGCAAGCTGCTTCTGAACGTCTCTTGCCTTGAAAACCCTGCAGGGCCACCATGAATTGGTGCTCAAAATGCTGAATGCTGCTCAAAATGTAATCCTGTGCTTCCCTTCCTTGAAGGACCTCTGCCTGAGACCTGGAGAGATGCTGCCACAATAAACAATACCGATCTTGATGGACCAATGGTCTGATTCCATATAAGGCAGCTTCCTGTGCGTGAGACTCTTCATCTGACTGTCATTGGAACATGAAATCCTTCATGTTAATAATTATGTTTTTATCTCTCTCCCCACCACCACCACCAGCAACTCAAAATGGCATCCCTCGTTCTCCCCTTCCATTTTACGCTTACAGCATTGTGAGGTAAGTTAAGCTGAGAGTGGTTGATCAAAGTCACTTTCTAGCTAAGTGGGGATTTGCACCTGGGTTCTTGAAGTCCTAGGTCAATGTTGTAACCACCTAGATTTCAGGTGAGTAGCCGTGTTGGTCTGAAGCAGCAGAACAAAGTTGGAGTCCCGTGGCACCTTCAAGACCAACAAAGTTTTGTTCAAGGTATAATCTTCTGTGTGCAAGCACACTTCTTCAGATACAGTGGAACATTTTCCTCAATCATTACATATGGGGGGGTTAGTTGCCAGGAAGGATTAGTTAGAGTCAATGATGTATAAGTAACTGGGTATTATAGCTGAGATTAGATTAAGGCGGTTGGTAAGATCTATGAAGGCAGTAAATGACCACAAAAACACAAGAGTTAATAAACAGATGTGAGAACAAAGTTTGAGTCCAGCGGCACCCACAAGACCAACAAAGTTCAATTCTTGGTAAGAACATAAGAGAAGCCAATGTTGGGTCAGGCCAATGGCCCATCCAGTCCAACACTCTGTGTCACACAGTGGCCAGAAATACCAGGTGCCATCAGGAGGTCCAGCAGTGGGGTCAGGACACTAGAAACTATCCCACTGTTGCCCCCCCCAGCACCAAGAATACAGTGCATCACTGCCCCAGACTGAGAGTTCCTATCTATACCTTGTGGCTAATAGCCACTGATGGACCTCTGCTCCGTATGTTTGTCTAATTCCTTTTTGTAGCCGTCCATGCTTATAGCCGCCTCCTCCTCCTGTGGCAGTGAATTCCATGTGTTAATCACTCTTTAAGAATGAAGAGTCTTAGCATGCATAGAATAAGTGAGAATAAGTGAGAATGGGGAGTCTTAGCAAGTGTAGATGCACACTTGTTCAGATACTTTGAAACAGATTTCCTCAAATATTACAAGTAGGTTTTATGTATACATACACACATAATATTGTGTGTGTGTGTGTGTGTGTTTGCACATGAAAGCTTATACCTTGAATAAAACTTTGTTGGTCTTAAAGGTGCCACTGGACTTACCCTGCTAGGGTTGCCAAATGAATTTTGGCCGGGAGTGGGGGGCTCCCGGCCAGCGTCTAACTCGTGCGTGTGCGTCACCCGGAAGTGACGTCGCACGCTGGGGGCGGGGCCATGAAAGCGGGGGGAAATCCGCCCCCCGGCGGGATTTGGGAACCCTATACCCTGCACTTCTAAGCAATCTTGAAAACCGTTGTTCTGGAAGTAGGGCTAGAGTTATACAACAGAATGCTCTGCCTTCACCACACCGGGATTCCCAGGATCCTTTGAGAGAAGCCATGAGAACTAAATGATTATTAATTTAATTTTGTAGTGTAGTGCAGTGTAGAGTAGTTATTAACCTAATGTACACTACAGTGGTGGTGGGGAAACGAGACAATTGTGGTCTGCTGATGAAAGTTCTTATGTCAATGGAAACTCTCTGAGTGATCTAAACCGTTACCTTTGTGTTTGCCCTTCTAAGCCAAATCGCATATCCAGTACACATGTTTCCTTCATTCTACTGCTAATGTATCTGAACCACCACCACCCATCTCCTCGGTGCTGAAAACTTGTGCATTATTATGGATGTTTATTTTCTCTGCTTAGGTTTTGTTGTGTCCTTCTTTTGAGCTTCTAAAATGTTAGTACCTCTGAAATAGTTTCCCTCACCATACTGTCATTGTTTGATAAGCGTAATTTATGTAAGAAAAAGAACAAGCAAGCTCCAGAGAAAACAAAGAAGTTGAACTAGCTTTGGCAAATCCAAAGGGGGGAAAACAGTGTCAAGGAAGAAGCGTGATGAAACGGTAGCAGAGACTGTGTGTCAAGAGACCTCTGTAGAAACCGAAGCCGATGAGAGGAATGAGATGCACAAATAAAATACACAAGACAACTATGGAAGGTTATGGAACAAAATAAATCTGCAAATGAATTCTAGTTGTATTTATTGAAGAAAAAGTGGTATATGACTCTGGGACAGAAGAAAAGCTATGATGTTCCCTTTATGGGCAGCATACTGCTGTTCTGTTGAGTAAATTCTTGTTAGCAAGAGCAAATAACCTTAAAGTTATATGATGATTTAAAAGTTCATCATGAGAATGCTTTGGGAGATCCTGAATGTGGATCTTCAGACAAAATGGCTTCCCCATATGGATTTACAGAGATATGTATAAAATACAGGGTTCTGAAATCACTTATTATTAAATGCATATTAAAGAGGGAGGCAATCAAATATTTCATTTCAGTTTTAGGGCAGAAAGTACACACCCCACTGTGGTGTAGTGGTTAGAGTGTCAGACTGGGATCAGGGAGACTGAAGGTTCAAATCCCCATCTGTGCGATGAAAGCTTGCTGGGTGACCTTCTGCCAGTCACAGATTCTTGGCCTAACTTCCTTCACAGGGTTGTTCTGAGGTTAAAATGGGGGAATGTTAGAAGTGACTTTGGGTCCACATTATGGAGAAAGGTGAGGTATAAACAAAAGAAAGATATTTTTCAATTTATTAAATTTATATCCTCCCTTCCTTCAAGGACCTCATACCTCATAATCGTTCTGGCCTCCATTTTATTTTATCTCTACAACACTTCTTTGTGTTAGGTTTGGCTGAGAGAGAATGACCGGACCAAAGAGCCATGTAGCTAACTGGGGATACTAACCTGGGTCTCTTCAGTTCTCATCCGTTTGGTATAGTGGTTAAGTGCGTGGACTCTAATCTGGGAGAACCGGGTTTGATTCCCCACTCCTCCACTTGCACCGGAAAGGAGTTTGTAAGCTGCTCTGAGACGCCAAGTGAAGGGCAGGGTATAAATCCAATCTCTTCTCCTTCTCTTCTCTTAACCGTTGCCACTTTGTCGAGTGCCATTGGGCGCGGTTGCTACTATGTCCTCAGGCCACTTGGTTGTGGCACCCTTCCTCTTTTTTCCAGTCCTGTTCAGTGCTGCCCCTTCTCCAAATGCTGTTGCTCTTGAGCCTCTTTTCCTATATGGATCTCTGTTTTTTAAAATTGTATTATCAGATTTGAAGTACTGTTGGCATGACACTGAACAGGACCAAGAGCTTTTTTTGTATGCTCAGCTTCTCCTGATTTCCTTGGGAGTGGATCCGCAAGCACTGGGATTGGTTTGGGCATGGTTTTCCGCATATCAGCCCTCCCTCTGCATTTTCACAGTTGTGGAGTCAGTTTATTTTTTTCTGCCTGTGCCTTCAGTAATGGGGATTTTCAAGTGAGGGTGCTGTAATCATCGGTGGTAACCCCCCTTTTAAAAAGGCACTAAAATATTGATATATTGCTGGAGTGGGGAATCAAACCCAGTTCTCCCAGATTAGAGACCGCACACTTAACCACTACACCAAACTGGCTCTAAATTTCCTGGTTTGTTTTTTAAGAGTTCCTAGCCCTTTCTCTTGTGGGGGGGGGGAGAGGATTGGGGGTGGTTTGTCCACAGCAGTCCAATCATTTAAAAATGGACTTAAGGGGAGGGGCTGTGGCTCAGTGGAAGAGCCTCTGCTTTGCATACAGAAGGTCCAAGGTTGAATCCCCAGCAACTCCAGTTAAAAAAAGACCAGGCAACAGTTGATGTGAAAACCTGAGACCTTGGAGAGCCACTGCCAATCTGAGTAGGCAATACTGTCCTTGATGGACCACGGGTCTGATTCAGGATAAGGCAGCTTCATTTGTGAGCAGTGTTCCCTCTAAGCTGAGTTCGTGTGAGCTAGTTCACTGCTTTTTAGCCTCCAGCTCACACATTTTTGTCTCAACTCAGGAAGGATGTCTCCAGAGCACACTAATGTATGCAGTAGCCAAATCGCTCGCTCACAACTTTAATGCCAGTACCTCGCAAAGTAGAATTTTTGCTCACAAGACTCCACAGCTTAGAGAGAACATTGTTTGTGAGGTAGGCGTAAGTGGCTGAAACCTTATGCATGAGGAAAAAGCCAATTAAGAATTGGCTTCCAGAAGTGGTCTCAAAGGAACGGGGTTAAAAATCAGGGGGAGGGGAGTGGAAACCAAAGGCACACAAATGTGTGCATAAATAATGGGATAAACAGAAGCAATATGGAGCCAGAAGCGACCAAAAATGTGGAAAACCCATGAGAAAGATAAATATGCCCTAATCATAGAGGTTTAGGGAAGCAATACCGTTCCCCAGAATAGCTACTTAGAAAGAGACTCTGGTAACAGGGATTGGAAAAGAACCAGTTTCCAATCACATAGTGATTGTGATGAGATTATGACATTTAGCCAACCAGATTTGTCTACTTATTGAAGGCAAGCAGAAGCTTTCCATAGGCAGGGAAATCCTTCTAAATAGGTTAATACGGTCAAAGCCACCCCCACCCCCAAACCACCAAAATCTGCTGAAAATGTTCTCCAAAAAGGAAGCATAATTATTGTTAGGAATCTCCTTTTAAAATGGTGGGGGTTTTTATATGCATGATCTTGAAGAAGAATGATTTTATGCAGATTCAACTAGATAAATAAGAGCCGCTGTTCCCTTGCTTCTTGAATATAAAGATGTGCCTGTTAAGTAGAAACTGTAGCATACGGTGCTGAGATCTTGTACAAAATGTTCAGAATTCAGAACATATACTAGTATTCCTTTATCAGCATAAACCTGCAGGAGGGAAATGAAGATCAATGCTGAATATTCCAGACTCTAGCCTATGAGAATGTTGTGAAGGGGAACATGATAAGAGATGTATAAAATTATATGAATGGTGTGGAGAAAATGGATAGAGAGAACTTCTTCTCCCTAGCCCTAAATGCAGGAAACTGAAATAAAATGAAATGAATGGGCAGTAGACTTAGGACAGAGAAAAGCACTTTTTCTCACAACAAATAATTCATAATTCACTGATGGCCACTAGTGTGGATGGCTTTAAAAGGGGGCTAGACAAATTAATGGAGAATAGAACTATTATCCATGATGGTTAAATGAAACCTTCATGCTCAAAGCCAATAAGCTTCTGAGCACCATATGTTGGGACAACAATGGGAGAAGACTCTTCCCTTGAATACATGAAGCTGCCTTAAACTGAGTCAGTCGTAGTCACTGGTTCATTTAGCTCCACATTGATTTAGGTCCCCACTGCTGGACCTCCTGATGGCACTGGTATTTTTGGCCACTGTGTGACACAGAGTGCTGGACTGGATGGGCCATTGACCTGATATCCAACATCGGCTTTTCTTGTGTTCTTATGTCTGGGGCAAGTGATGCTCTGTATTCTTGGTGCTTGCAGGGGGGGCAACAGTGGGAGGGCTTCTAGTGTCCTGGCCGCACTGCTGGACCTCCTGATGGCACCTGGTAGTTTTGGCCACTGTGTGACACAGAGTGCTGGTCCGAATGGGCCATTAGCCTGATCCAGCATTGGCTTCTCTTATGTTCTTATGACTTGGCAGCATCATTCTAGGGTCTCAGATGGAGAAAGGACTTTCTCAACCCCTGCTACCTGAGCACCTCTAACTGGAAATTACTTGGATTGGGGCTGGGAGCTTTTGTGTTTTACCACTGAATCTTAGGCCCAGCTTCAGTTCCCAACGTTCTTAACTACTTTTGCAGCTACCAGTAAAATCTCCAACTGTTTTCTTCTTTGTCATCTTAATTTCCAATAGTGAAGTCAGGCAAATCTTTGGATACTTGAATTTGGTGATTGGAGCAGTGCATGGGCAAGCCAGATCTTTCTACAAACCTGAAAAGGGCCCAGGTTTGCAGAGGGGAGAACATTGGGTGGGGTTTTAAAAAACCCAAACATGATTAAAAGAGCATGTGTAGCTTTAAGCAACAGATTCCCTCAGTCAGGAAAAGAGAAGGGAAGGGGGCAGAGGCCTTTCCAGGGCTGTTTTGGCCTTTGAGGGAAGACTCATTGGGGCCAGGCCTGGCTAGGATGCCAGCTCCTGGTTGGAAATTCCTGAAGAGTTTGAAGTAGAGCTTGAAGAGGGCAGAGAGAGGTTTCAGCTGAATATAATGCTATACAGTTCACCCTCCAGCAATTATTTTCTCCAGAGGGACAGATCTCTGTCATCTGGAGTTCATTTGTAATTCTGAGAGATCTCCAGGTCCCACCTGAAGGTTGGCAACCCAAGGCCTGGAAGCAGCCTCTGGATGGTTTGATACCACCTGATTTGCATGACTCACCAGGCCACACCACTTGCTACTGTTCAGTAGCAGCCACCCAACGAAAGCCTAGCTCCACACTGTGTTGTGGTTATTGCTCAGAGTAAAAACTAGGAGACCCAGGTTCAAATCCCCATGTTCCTGTGAAAGCTCACTGGGTGATTTGGGGCCAATCATATACATTCAGCTTAACATACCTCACAGGGTTGTTTTGTGGATAAAAAGGAGGAAAGGAGAATACTGAAAGCTGCTTTGGTCCCCACTGTTCTCCACAGCCGGGTATAAATAAAGTAAATAAATAAATATAGCTGAAAATGGGAGGCAGATAAAGGTAGGTTGGTGAATGGCTGAGAAGAGAGAATGAGGCAGGGGAAGGGGAGAGAATATGGGGGTTGCCAGGAGGGCAGAAAGAGAAAATAGTGTGGAGAGGGGGATACATGGGAAAGTGGGGTGCCACAAGTCCTTATGAGTTCCCTACCGTGCAAGTGGGCCTGGCCTAGTGGCTTACACCACACAATTGGACCACAGTTTTCCTAGGTAGAGGCTGCTGTGGGAGAGAGAGGTAAAGCTGAAGAAAGGGGGCAGATAAAGGTAGGTTAACTGTTGGGTGGGAAGGAGACAGGGTTGCCAACTCCAGGTTAGGAAATTCCTGGATATTTGGGGGCTGGATCCTGGGAAGGGTGGGGTTTGAGGCAGGGATGGACCTCAGAAGGATATAATGTCATAGACTCCACCCTCCAATGCAGCCAAATCCTCCATGGGAACTAGGGTTGCCAACCTCCAGGTGGGGCCTCAAGATCACACAATTACAACTGCTCTCCAGTTACAGAGATCAAATCCCCTGGAGAAAATGGCTGCCTTGGAAGGTAGACTGTATGGCATTGTACCCTGCGGAGGTCACTTCTCTCCCCAAACTTCACCCTCCCAAGCTTCCACCCTAGATCACCAGGAATTTCCCAGCCTCAAACTGGCAACCCTAAGAGGGAACTGATCTCTGTAGTTGGGAGCTCTGTTGTGATTCCCGGAGATCTCCGAGCCCAACCTGGAGGTTGGCAACCTAGAAGGAGAGAAGGAAGCAGGAAAAGGGGAGAGGCTATGCAGGTTTTCAGGAAAGAGAAAGAGGGAATAGTGGGGGAGGGGAAATGAGATGCCTCTTGCAAATCCTTCTGGGTTCCCACTTGTGTTTACTAAATCAATCCTGTTTTTTTTAAAATGGAACTTTTCCTATCATGCTCTGTTTTTGTTATGATTAAGGATGGGCACGAACCGAACCACAAAGCAAAATTTGTCGTGATTCAGGAACAGACGTTTGTGGCAGGTCTACCATTACAAACTTCCACGAACTTTTAAAGCAGTTCATGGTGGTTCATGGATGCGTCAGAAAGCAGGGGTTTAAAGGGACTCTGCTTTCTGTTCCCCACAAAAGCTGTAAGAACAGCGGAGTGCTGGGGAAACGCTCCCTGCCACTCAGCTGTTTCAGGCTGTCTTGTGCAGTCCCTTTAAACTTTAAAGGGACTGCAGAAGACAGCCAAAAACAGCTGCATGGTAGGGAGGTATTCTTTAAAGGAACTGACAGCCTGAAACAGCTGAGCAGTGGGGAGCAAGCTGCTCCCCATCACTCAGCTGTTTTTCCAGCTGATCAGTCTGTTTATCTGGGCCTTTGGAGGCCACGTCTAGCTTCTTTTATCATGCCCACTGTATGTTCCATTATTTAATCACTGATTGATTGCAAGGTGCTTTGAACTTTCAAACATAATGCAGGATGTACCTTTTTGAATAAGTATTTCTTTACCCCACACACACACACAAGGGAAAGGTGCATTATATATACATTTTCAAAATTGCCTGTTGTTGATATTTGCCATGAAAGTTTTTGCTCTGTACTTGAAATGTTCCTTCTCCATTGAGATGTATGCCCTTTGGCACCTCTGGCGTTCCTCTGAGTGCACAGAGTGTCTTTGGAGTGGATCGCATTTCTTAGAGAAGCGTGTTTCAGTGCCCCAAATGTAACTACGCTTGGTCACATGTGGAAAAGCCTGAGGATCTTGACAATTTGCACATCTGGTTAAGCGCTGCTTACAGGGACAGGTTTTTAATTATACTGGGAATAACACATTTTTGCTGCAAAATAAATGAGTCAGCCTAACATGTTCCATTTTGTTGCCCTGAATGGAGGGATTAAGAAGAAAGCCAAAAGAAAAATTGCTGAGATACACCCCGGCATGTCTAACTAATCTGGGCTGAGCACCAAATGTTTATCTGATGAGTTCCCAGATGCAAGAGGGGGAACCAAAGGATTAAGAAGGTGTGAGATTTTACACTGTGCATCCTGTGGTTATTTCTTGCACCTTACCTTCACGCTCAGTTCATTCATCCCATGAGCTCCATCTGTGTTTACAGCACTGTTGAACTAACCAGCCTCTGCCTTCCACCCAAGCGATTTCTGTCCTGCCTGTGAAATCCCAAAGGTGAGAGAAAACTCTTCCACTGAAGATCTGTCCCAGACTTCTATTGACTTCAGTGGGTTCGGATCAGAAACCAGGGGAGGAAATGGATTTTCACTGTCACTTTAATCTTGACGAATTGTCTAAGGAAATGCTTTTCCAAGGCACTTAGGCTCTCCCCTGAGCCATGGACGGGGGAGGCAGGAGTCCACATTCACTAGAGTTCCCTTCCGTGCTCTCAGCTAAATTGGAAACTGCATTAGCTTTCACTTCATGGTAGTTTTTCTTTAGTTAATCCTATGGATTTTTTTCCCCTCAAGCATTTGAAAGTACAATTTAGGGTGACTTTCGCCTTCTTGAAAAAGAACTGGTGGCCTTGGCAAGGTGTAGTATGTACTAGGAAGATTTATTTATTAATTTATAGTCCACCTTTCTCAGGGAGACTCAAGATGGATTAGTAGAAGTAAAAGTTTCCCTGGCTCGAAAGCTAGTCAAATCCAACTCTAGGGGGTGGTGCTCATCTCCGTTTCCAAGCCGAAGAGCCAGTGTAGTCTGAAGACGTTTCCATGGTCATGTGGCTGGAATGACTAGACGTCGAGGCGCAGTAAGAGCAAGATAATGCATACAACAAATAGTTAACAACACATACATTGGCATAGACTACAGTCTTCTTCCTTGAATAATTCTGTTTTATATAGCTTAAATAGTGACTGAAGTGTAGGAGCCTTCTTGGCCTCCTCAGGCAGGCCATTCCATGAGACAGGGGCCACAGCAGACATAAAGGAGCCCTTCTTAGCTACCTTTTCTGGGGATAACAGTAGCATCAATTGCCTATACACAACAGTGTCATGGATGTCTACCGTATTGCCAAAATTAAAAATCTGAAATATCTTGAGGTGGAAAACCTGCGGCATCTTCCGTAAGCAGTTAAGAAATTAAAAATATGATTCTGTAGCCCTGACCTGGGTAAGCCAGGCAAGCCTGATCTCATCAGGTTGGGGAATCTAAGCAAGGTCGACTCTCACAAGTACTTAAATTGGAGACCTCCTTGAAATACCAGAGCTGGGAGGCGGGGGCAGGCTTTTTTCATCCACCTCTCTGAATATCCTCCAGGCCCCCAGTAGGGGTCAGCAACCAGAGATCACCATGACTTCCAGGTACAGACACACGCACACACACATAAAAATATACCAAGAATAAAGATTTTGTAGACTGAACACAGTGGCCACAAGCTAATGCAGACTTAGGCATCTCCTTTGTGCTGGACTGCAGCCCCTGATGCTTAGTTACATAGGGATGCCAGCCTCCAGGTAGAGCCTGGGGATCTCCTGGAATTTCAGCTCATCTCTAGACAACAGAGCTCAGTTCTCTTGGAGAAAAAGGTGGTGGGTTGTGTGACATTACACCCCACTGAGGTCCCTGTCCTCCCTGGGTTCCACCCTCAAATCTCCAGGAGTTTTCCCAACCTGGATCTGGCAACCCTACTTACAATCTGAACGGTAGGATGTAGAAACTGGAAGACAGCCAAGAAAGGAGGTGGTCAAAAGATGCAGCCAATTTCAATATAAACTCAGTCTGGCTTCTAGATTTGCTGAGGGTACTCACATCTGTTTCGGTTAACTGAGCACCGGTTTACGTGGCACTGTACCTGCACTCTCCAGAAAGGTCCTCCTCATGTTGATCTGGCTTTGAAGATGACTTCATGGAAACTATCTTCAGGGCATTTTGGAGAGGAGCAGAGGTTCGTCATGCATCCCACAGACATAAACTAAGCTATGTTCCTTCTGGAGATTGTTGAGTATATAGATTTGATTTATTTCTCCCCTTCTCTTTTTAAAAATAAGGGTGGGATATATGAACGGCTGCATGGAGTCCCATGTCTGAACCTGGGCTTAGTATTTGCTTAAGCGAAAGCATCGCAGCTTCTGCATGCCAGCACCAGAGGCCCCAGGGAAGTGTGGGAATTTGGGACAATCTACAGAGGGATCAAAGGTATTTCTGCATTTCTCTGGCTATGTGGAAGGTCATGGGGATGAGCTTTTTTGGCAGCCTGAATGTACACTGAACAAAGTTTCCATTGGCCCAGCTAGTTCAGCCCATGAAAAGAAATAGTCTTCTCCCCTTGCAAGTTTTGTATTCAGCTTAGTTGGATTTCTGCCAACTCATGGTCTTCAGAGTTCTTCCTTCTACCTCTCTGCATATATCCAGCTATACAGCAACCATAATGCAATGCGGAGTTGGGTGCACTCAAGCCATTTAATTTAAAATGAGGGTGCTCACTCTCTGTTGCATTCTGAATCATCCTTCCAGCCACCTCTAACTTCCCTGCTTATCCTGCCAGTTAGCACATTGATCTGGATTTCTTGCTTAGACATTGCCTGACCTGCTCAGATTTTCTGTGATGGCACAATTTTGACTGGGACTGAGTGGTAGTTTCCTGTTGGCCACTGTTTAAACTCTGCTTACTTCACATGACTACAATGCAATGTTTCAAGCCTGCCATACATTTGATGAGGACAACGTTTCACTGCCATTGTTCATTTCTTTCCTTTTTTGGTATTTTTGCATTGAGTGTGTGTGCGTGTGTGCGTGCGTGCGTACGCGTGTGTCCATATCTGGAACTCATGGTGATCTCTGGGGACTCCTACTGGGGCACAGAGGATGTTCAGAAGTGGCTGGATAGCCTGCCTCTGCCTCCCAGCCCTGGTATTCTCTGGAGGTCTCCCATCCAAATACTTGCCAGGGTCGGCCCTGCTTAGCTTCCGAGATCTGATGAGATCGGGCTTGCCTGGGCTATCCAGGCTATCTCTGTGCTGGGGTGTAGTGCAGTTTTGTTTTTCAATTTTGGCTTGGATTTAATTTTTAATCTCTTTTATTTTTATTACACTTTTTTGTTTTGTGTGTGTGTGCGCGCTTGTTTAATTGGATGACATCTAGCTTTTTGTGTCCACTGGGATGAAATTTTCAGGAATGGAACTCTCTATCCAATAGATCCTCTGTGTCACATTTCAGGGCAATGGGAGAAAGGGTCCTTGTTCGGAGGCAATTAAAATTATTGCTTGCAGAGGAGGCCCTGGGAAGCATTTGGCAACCTAATAACGCCTGCTCGGGATCTCGGAGCATGAGTCCACCGCTCATGATTTCAAAATGGCACCTCTAAGCAAGTGGAAATGAATCATGTCTTTTTGGAAAGGAAAGAAACAACTTTTGCTGTGCTTTGGTGCCTGTAGCATGGCTTTGATAGCTGGACCCCACTGCCAAAAGTGAACCAAGATCAATGCTTCCTCTAAGCTGTGGAGTCATGTGAACAAAAATTCTACTTCGTGAGCTCCTGGCATTAAAGTTGTGAGTGAGCAATTTGGCTACTGCATAAATTAATGTGCTCTGGAGCCATCCTTCCTGAGCGAAGACAAAAATGTGTGAGCCGGAGGTTAAAAAACTGTGAGCTAGTTCACACTAACTCAGCTTAGAGGGAACACTGGCCAGGATGGGAGGAAAACTGAAAGAAAATCACAGCACAGTAAAGTGCACCGGAGAACACAGGGTCACCTCTTCTCCGTGTCATCGTTTTTTGTTTGAAAAATAAATCTCCTGTTTTCTTTTCATATGATGGGGTTTCGAAAGGCCACCCTCTTCTGTGTGCCTATCTCTGCATCTTGGAAAACATCACTGTCAATGACAGATCAGTTGACTTGCTCTCTTCTCTCTCCCCCTCCTCTGTCCGCCCTGCTTGACCTCTGAGCCAGGAACTAAACAATTGACCGAATCTGAATGTTTCCAAATATGACCAATTTGCCAATTTTTACGTTTGGATTCATTATAATATCAATATTACGAAATGATGTGTTTTTTTCAGTTTGAGTTACAAAGTCTGAGTGCGTATCCCTGCTTTATATTGAGGGGAATGGAAACCGACTTCTCTGGAAGTTTTCAACAGAGGTGGGGTATCTAGCGATGGTTGCTTGGCAGGAAGTGGTGGAGCTGGGAGTCCAAGGGATAATTTGATGCCTTCTGGTTATGACAGCACATATTAAAGAAAGTGCAAAGCTGGCCAAGTTGGCCCAGTCCACAGCAGAAGGCTTCCTAAATCTGAAGGGGGCAGGCTGAAGGCGACCTCTTTGCTGCTTCTTGGAAACCATCCTCAATTGTGTTTACAAGTGAAATAGACTGAAAAGGAAATGGCAGCTCTCTGGAGATGCTAGAGAAGCATCTGCCAAGAATTATTTAGTTACATCTGCCTTAGCATTGAACTTGGAGGGGTTATGGGTCTGTGGTGGAATGCATGCCAGTGTGGTGTAATGGTTAAGAGTGTTGGACTAGGATATGGGGGACTCAGGTTCAAATTCTAGCTCATGCCATGGTAGCTCACTTGGGTGACCTTGGGCCAGGCACAGTTTCTCAGCCAAACCTACCTCACAGGGTTGTTGTGAGCATAAAACCAAGGAGAGGAGAATGATGTAAGCTGCATTGGAATGATGTAAGCTGCATTGATGTAAGCTGCATTGGATTTAAATAATTGTGTTTGTAAAGTGCCGTCAAGTCGCAGCCAACTTACGGCAACCCCAGCAAGGCACTTTCAAGACACGTTAGAAGCAGAGGTGGTTTGCCGGTCCCTTCCTCTTCAGAGTCTTCCTTGGAGGTCTCCTTTCCAAGTTCTGATTCTACTTAGCTTCTGAGATCTGATGAGATTGGGCTGTACCATCCCACCTTCCCAGTGAATTAAATAGTAATAAAAAATACAGAACATGCTTTGCAAGAAGTAGTCCCTTGGTTCAGTCCTTAGCATCTCCACTTAAAGGATCTCAGTTAATAGCTGCTTAGTAAGACCTTTTTTCTGCCTGAGACCCTGGAGAGCTATAGCTAGCCAGAGTATAGACAGGGTTAAGTCAAACTTGCCTTGGCATAAAGAACTATGTATATAACTGATGCCCTTCCAGATTAATTCTATGACATGAAAATGAGGGATACTTGTACTGAGGGATAGGTTACCAATCGATCTTCGATCCCCAGAACAATTGGCTGCTCTTGGAATATCCTCCCGCTAGGTTGCTTTAGGATTTAGATAACAGGCTGACATGGATTTAGATGAAGTTTCCAGTTAATTGTAGGTAAATCACATCCTTTGAATTCATTAAGAAATGAAGAGTGATCCAAAATTTGGGCTGAAATCTCATTCCGTCCAATTCTGCTTCTTTCTCGCCAGAAACCCCCTTCAGTTAAAGTAAAAGCCCGAGGAGGTTACACAGTGTAGGGCTCTGAAATAATTTGTATTCGATGACTACGCTCAGTGATTAAAAAAAGAGGCAACACTTTTGTGAGTTAGCCGTGTACAGAATTTTGCAACTGCTCACTGATGGCTTTCAGAGTCACTTTGCATGCCTAATTTTCTCATCTTTATGCAGAATTTTCCCACACTTTTGTTGACTAAAATATTATTCATCTAATTTCCTATTTAAAAAACTCATTTCCAGCACCGCAGCATTGAAAGGTGCTACCAAGCATTTAGCCTTTAATTTGCATACAACAAATCCTGTAATCTAATGGGGGGTTTCACACAAGGATGGCTGCAAGCAATTACATGGGCAAAGAAGTATTTTCAGCTGAGCTTCTGCCCTGTGTTAATTTCATCTGTTGAACCCCCTGTTGAGGTTTCTTTTATTGTTAAATTGCTTATTGATGTGGATTTAGAAGAGAGGGGAATAACATCTGCACCAGGCCGGGGTACTGAGTTTTCCAAGATGGTTTACATATCTTAAAAAAAAAAAATTTAAACCCTCTTTTGAATTGTCATTTGGAAAATTTTGGTTTATTAGGAAAGAACCAAGGCATTGAATCAGAATAATTCATTTTGTCTAACACTCATTGACTGGAAGGCAGTCAATGTTCTCCATATGAAGAATCCGTCATGAAAGAACAGAGACTAATCCTGGCATTATAACTCCAGTAAATTAGTTTCAGGTGGTATATATATATATATTCCCATTCTGCATTGAGTGGCACAAATGATTACCATTTGCATAATAAACTGGGTCTGTCTCCCCAACAATTTCATAAGTTATCATTATAACACAGAGTTTCTTATTTCTAGGGGGTTGTTTTTTGCTAATGAGAACAATGTTTTGTTTTTTAATGTGTGGGAAAGTAGGGGGGATGTTTTATAGAAAGGATGCATGCAGGGGTAGTTCAAGCAGGGGTCTGATGCCCCCATTTCCACTGTCTTTACACCCACAGTAAATGCAGGATGGACAAAAGGAAATACAATTTCTTCACACAGTGAGTGCTTAAAATGCGTAATTCCC
The DNA here is from genome assembly GCF_001447785.1 of Gekko japonicus. Taxonomy (NCBI): domain Eukaryota; kingdom Metazoa; phylum Chordata; class Lepidosauria; order Squamata; family Gekkonidae; genus Gekko; species Gekko japonicus. Next base: position 498,921 of record NW_015161410.1, read on the forward strand.
TGCCAGAGGATATAGTGATGGCCAAAGGCACAGACAGCTTTAAAAGGGGAAGACAGATTAGACAGATTTATCAGTGGCTACTGGCTATAGACAGCTCTAAAAGGGGAAGACAGATTTATCAGTGGCTACTGGCTATGTTGACTAAAGGGAAGCTCCATATTCAGAGGTAGTAACCCTCTGAATCTCAGAGCCAGGAGGGGAAGGCCTCGGCCTCTCTGCCCTGTTGTTGGCCCTCCAGAGGAACTGGTTGGCCACTGTGTGAGACAGGATGCTGGACTAGATGGACCACTGGTCTCATCCAGTAGGGCTCTTAAATGTGTATCCCTTGCACTGTGCTGGCCATGTATCACTGGTATACCTGTGGTGCACCAGTCTCCCATGATACCACGCAGATATCACATGATACCACAGTGAGTGGGTTGGTGGCATGTGAGCCTGAATTGCAAATTGCCACTGGGAAATTAGCCCTGCATGCCTCAGCCCCCACCCTCACTCATAAAAAGACCCTTTAAAGGATCTTTTTGTGAGTGGAACTGCAGCCGGCGTCCCCCCCCCCGCTGAAAGATTTAAAGGGACCTCCAGCTGATCAACAGGCCACGTGATCCCCATCGAGCAGCTGAAACCTTTTAAATCTCTGCAGAAGGGGGAGGAGGGGATGGCTGTGGGTGGCCGCTCTTGGGGACAGGGCTCGGGGTGGGGCTTACCCACCAGCCAGTTTGCCATTGGTGGATTGGAGCCCCCAGAAGTGGAAGACCCCCCACCCAGACCTGGGGGCTGGCAACCCTGTAAATGAAACTAATCGGTAGGAAACAGTCCTGTTTTTATGATTGGGGCTATGAGACTCCAAGGCTAAGGGACAAGTTTGCCCAGCTGAGAAAGGTCATGCCTCATTTGGCAAAAACCTATCTGATAGAACAATGGAAAGGTGGCTGTTTTTATCTTTGGGCTTTTGCTAGTAACCTGAGGGTGACGGAGCCAGCATCTAAGAATGACCTTCACTGAATCCGTTGCCTCTGAAGAAGTGAGCTCTGTCTTATTCATACTGGAATAAGTGTTATTAGTCTGGTGCTGCTGGGTGAGCATCACTTTAGCTTTTGCAATGTTTTGTATCACATTGGGAGAATCTGAGATGATGACCTGCCATCTGACAGCTGTTGTGTAAAGGCTTCTTTAGATGTTGAAGTCTAGAAAGGGCTCTCAAAAGCTACTGGGGTACAGGGCTAAGAGTGGTAAATCTAGAACCACGACATCCTAAAGACCACCTTTTCCCTTATAAACAGCCTAGACCTAAAGGTCGTCTTCATTTGGCCAGATTGTCCAAAGTAGTGTTTGCACAGAAGATAGGGCTTCTCTATAGTGTGCCCAGAGAATTTCATTATACTCCCTCAATACCAACTGTCTCCTGTCAGCTTTAGATTCTTCCATTACAGAGGGATTTTTCTTCATACAACATGCTGCTGTACAGTTGCTATTTAAGTCAAAGGGAACTTTCTTTTTAGTTGCTGAAATGTCTTCTATTTTAGTTCCTGTTTTTTGGACCACTTCTTGTTTTTGTTGGAATAGACAATGTCTGGTGCACAAAGAAGAAGAGAAGAAGACCCTGAACACGGCAGCAAGAAGACAATAGGACAAGACAGTGAGGTCAGCACCTTCTGTCCTGTTAAGTGTCATTCCTTATCTGTCTCCAGATCTCTACTCTTAGGGCAGTATGCTGCTTTTTTCTTGGACATTCCATACTTAGTCTCTCCTTTCTCTCAGCTAGAGATGTAGTTAGAACCAGGGGTAATTTCCTGCAGGAGCGCACAGGAGCGGAGCTCCGGCAGTAAAGAGCCCAGGGGGTGGACACATGCAACAAGCCCCACCCCCTGCTCCCAGCAGCCCTCAGTCAGAGCAAGAAGCAGCCAGGTAAGTTGCAGAGCTGCCCTGCCCCCCCCGGTCCAAAACAGTCCAGTGGCACCTTTAAGACCAAGTTTTATTCAGGTATAAGCTCTCCCCCCTCTGCAAGGACAGATCTGCACATCCCCCCCCCAAAAAAAATAGCTAGCAATCCAAAACAGTCCAGTGGAGCCTGAGCAGTGGGTGTTGCCTTCTGACACACTTCTGGCGATGTCAATGGGGTGTGGCTTATGCAAATAAGTTATGCTAATGAGTTATGCTAATGAGATCCTGCACCTCTTCTTCTACGAAATGACCCATGGTTAGAACCCTATCTCTTCTTCTCCTCTTTACTATCAAGTATATTAGTTCCTAAACAACCTTTACCTACACTTTAATCAGGTTATGCACTGTCGCTATGTTAATTACTCCACCAACAGTTTTATACAGAGGTTTTGAATTTACTCTGTCACCTTGTGGATTTAATGATGGAGGACAAAGCAGGATGAAAAAAGAACCTAATAAATTGAGCAGGGATAATGTAGTGACTAAGTGAATGAGGTCCTGGTTTGGATGTAATTTAAGCAATCCACTTTCTATCAAGCTCCCAGTTGCCATAGGGAGATAATAGTGGCCTACTTTACAGGGCTGTCGTGAGGCTCATCAGATGGTGTATATGAAGCATGCTAAACACTTGTAAGCATTATAGCAGTGCTAAATAAATAATAATAATATTCTTGTAATGAAAGCTGGGGAGGATTAATTTATGCAGAGTTTACTTACTCTGGTTAGAGAAATACAGATTGCTAGTGCAGCCCTATATTTTGGACAGGTTTTCTTCTAGGCTTGGTATATGGGAAACCTGGTTACGTGACATATGACAGAATAAGTAAAACGTGGTTGACCCCAATGTAGTTCACTGGAAGAAGATATAGTTGCCAGAATTGGTGGGAGTCAGCTCTGTGCCCTTGATGAATCTTGAAGATGACCCAGACACATACAACCAATCTGTTCAAAAGAAGTAAAACTACGCTGGCTGATTAAGGAAGCTTTGCTCTTAAATGTTTATACCCTGGAAATGTTGGTATGTAAGGTTTTACTGGTCTCGAATCTTGCTCTTTGACTGCAGACCCAACACAGCTATCCACTTGAAACAATTTCCCCTGTGGGGCCAGGGGAGCCCCTGATTTTGGGCCCCCCAACCTGCCACAGCCCAGCTGGCTGGCAGGGGAAGCCCCACCCCCAAGAAGCCCCTTCCCAGTGCTGCCAATGCAATGGTGTTTCCAATGTTGGGGGTGACGCTCTAGGTTTTCCTCAAAACCATAGAGTTTTGCGGCCCAAAAAACCATTCAGTTTTTCCCCAAACCCAGAGCATCACCTCCAACATCAGAAACTTGATGGTGTCATTTATGGGTGATGACATTGTGGTGTATACGCTTGGTGCGTGCACCAGAAGAACTCCAGAGAGGATCAGGAATACCTCTGCTGGCAGCTAGGCAGGGCCTGACAACCCTAGGTGGGTAGCCATGTTGATCTGAAGCAGCAGGACAAAGTTTGAGTGAAACAATTTCCCCAGTGGGGCCAGGGGAGCCCCCGATTTTGGGGCCCCCAACCTGCCACAGCCCAGCTGGCCAGCAGGGAAAGTCCCACCCCCAAGAAGCCCCTTCCCAGTGCTGCCAATGCAATGGTGTTTCCAATGTTGGGGGTGACGCTCTAGGTTTTGCTCAAAACCATAGAGTTTTGCGGCCCAAAAAACCATTCAGTTTTTCCCCAAACCCAGAGCATCACCTCCAACATCAGAAACTTGATGGTGTCATTTATGGGTGATGACATTGTGGTGTATACGCTTGGTGCGTGCACCAGAAGAACTCCAGAGAGGATCAGGAATACCTCTGCTGGCAGCTAGGCAGGGCCTGACAACCCTAGGTGGGTAGCCATGTTGATCTGAAGCAGCAGGACAAAGTTTGAGTCCAGAGGCACTTTCAAGACCAACAAAGTTTTATTCAAGGTATGAGATTTCATGTGCATGCACACGAAAGCTTATACCTTGAATAAAACTTCGTTGTTCTTAAAGGTGCCACAGGACTCAAACTTTGTTATTGAAACTATGTTGGCTTAAATTCCACAGTAAATTTTCATTGTTGGAATGGACGTCCATCAACAGACATAGACCTTCTCAGCTCCTTCTCCCACTGCCGCCCCCTTTATGGCAATGATGCTGCTGCTGTGGCATGGGGCCCCCTAGGACGGGCATGAGGGGATAGTTAGCAGAAGACCAGAAGTGGAAATTTTCCGCAAGACCCAAGCCCTTGAAAATGAGCATTTTCAATCCATTTTCCCCACGGGCCCAAATCCTCCCTGAAAGCTTGAAGGAGACAGCAATGAGGATTACGAGTAATCATGCAGATCCTAACCAAAAGTCTGTCTTGTGCGCCTTCTTTTTAAAATTATTTTCTATCCCAGCCAGCTACCCACCTTTCATTATCCAAAGAATGAATTTTATATCTGAGTACAGAATCAAAAGGCAGGGACATGTCGGGAGAGGCCGTAATCTCAGGCTGTTAGCTCTCTCAATAGGCTCCGGTTCAGAGTGGCTTTTAACCCAATTTCCCGCCCTTTACTGTAACTTGCAGGGTATTTAAAGTGTACAACTACCGAGATAATGTGCACAGGATGGGAATGCCTATAGTGAACTTGGGGTATTTATAACCACCTTTCTTTGATGAAATTGTACACTTTGCATCTTCCCTGATGACAAGAAAGAAATGCTATTTTCAGCTCTTCAAGGTGATCCAGCGACAATGTTGTTCATGGCACAGGTAAGTGCCGCTGGCGAAGGAGAGATGGCAGAGCAGATACACTGGGAAGGAACTTGCTAGTAGGTGAAAAACTGCATTTTCCTAATGACGTAACATGCTATTCATGCAGAAGAAACTGGATTTTTGTGTAGTGAAAAAACACTGGCAAAATGCAATCTCCTGCAACAGAAACTGTTTACCCGGTAACAAAATTTTGCATTACGTGAAATCTTGTAACAGAAATTACATTTTCCTGGTAACAAAATTTGGCATAATGCAATATCCTGTAACAAACTTTTTCTTTAGTGAAAGATGTCTGGTCCTCCTATTAAACATTGTATATTTATCATGCAAAACAACAACAAAAAGGTCACAACAAAAAAGATAGGTCATAAATTAATCCAAAATAGTGACATTTTATTTTATTTGCAGCAGGCAGCTGATTTAATACCACAAAGAGTAATCTCTTTGGCCAGCAGGTTCCCTTCATGCTGGCACTATATGTGTTTCCAGAATAAATGGAAGGCACCTGAATGAAGGGATATGTCGGGGAGAAGGCCAGATACACTCCAGACACAGAAGCAGCCGGCACATTCCTCTTCCGTAAGTCTCATTCTGATCTGAATATCGCACCCTTGAGATTATAGTCACTGAAACCCATGCGCTTTTTCCTTTCTGCTCCTTTAGATGCTGAGTTTAGGTGTAAAAGGAAGAATGGTGGGATCCTGTGCTGTTCTAGTAACATATAGATGAGTAAAATCATTAGAGACATTCCCATTCTACCTTAGGACTGAGGAACATGCTACAGGGAATTTCCATATGGTCTCCTGCTCCATTGCATTGTCTGTTATTTCCATATTTCCAGAGTCCAGAGACAAGATAGCTGTGACCATCAGCAGCATTGACAACAGTGTGCTGCTGGTGGTTCTGGTCTGGATGTCAAGGCCAATGTTCCCGCTGATCTGAGACTTCTGTCACTGGTACTTCCACAGCTGACACCTACCATTTCTGCCTTTGCCTTAAATTCTGTCAGCCATCTGACAGTTGCTAATGGATTTCACATCCCGATTTAGTCGTTATTTCTGCCCTATTTTCATTCACATCAGCTGTTTTCTCTGTCCTGTGCTGCTTGTAGGCACAAACCCCTTGCCCTCTAGCATATGTCATATTAAGAAAAATCAATCGACCTCTTCCTTCCACAGGACCTCCTGAAAAGTATAACACTAATCTCTGCCTTCCTGGCCATGCTTCTAATCTGCACACAAAGGGTCTTCTTCTTCTCATCCCTCCCAGTTTACTAGACAGTCTGTTCATTCCTTCCCGTCAAAGCAGATAACAGTTCATGGAGCCAAAGCTGTTTCTGGATTGTCTAGGAGTTGTCAGTTTACTGGTTTGTTTTCCGGAAAGGAACAAGCCCCAAGGCAGTTCATTTAGCAGAGAATAACCCTGTTGGTTTTCTTTTTGTGGCCTTTTTTAATACAAACATATGCTGCATTCTCTCTGAATCTTTGAAAAGGTTGAATAAGTCCTGGATTCAGAAGTAGTTCACTCTGTCTTGAGACACCACCGAAGTGTGAGTTCCATGTAACTTTTCTAACTGAGCCAGTTTGGTGTAGTGGTTAAGTGTGCGGACTCTAATCTGGGAGAACCGGGTTTGATTCCCCACTCCTCCACTTGCACCTGGCTGGATGACCTTGGGCAAGCTGTAGCTCTGATAAGAGCTGTTCTTGAAAAAGAGCAGTTTCTGTCAGAGCTCTCTCAGCCCCACCTACCTCACAGGGTGTCTGTTGTGGGGAGGGGAAGGGAAAGAAGTTGGTAAGCCGCTCCGAGACACCTTTGGGTAGTGAAGGGCGGGGTATAAATCCAATCTTCTCTTCTTCTTCATAGCTCACTCTGAAACTCTGTAGACCAGTTAGGGTTGCCAGGTCCTTAATGGCTGCCGGCAGGGCTCCAGGATCTGGTCTGGGATCTTCCTGCACACGCACAAAGTGTGTGTGCCATGATGATGTCACTTGGAAGTGACATCATCCCATCACTGACACTGGGGGTGACACTCTAGTTTTTGGTTTGAGCCCAATTTTACTGTAGAGTTTTGGTGATGTGATGACATCACTTCCGGGTGATGTCATCATGCCGTGTTCTGTGACACTTGTGGGCGGGGGTTTCCCCTGCCAGCTAGCTGGCCAGCAGTGGAAAGGGGTCCGCAAAAGGGGGGGAACCCCCACCTGGACTGGGGGCCTGGCAACCCTGTCCAGGGTACCCTAGCTGGGTAGGGAATCACACACAGAAAGGGAGCAGGAGCTGGATGGTCACTTCCCACTAAATCTTCCTACTCGATAGATGATCATTGTGATTCCAGTTTCTGTCACAGGATAGCTGTGTACATTGTCTTAATTCAGCATATGTTGTCTGTTGGGCTGGGGTCGCATTTCAGCCTGCCTGGGGTCGCATTTCAGGGTAAATCCTCATGGCCCTTTAACAAGTGGTGTTTTACCATGGCATGCTTGGTGGATGTGTATTCTCTTGTAAAAGGACAATTTTTATCACCTTTGAATTACACATGTGTGGCAAAATGTCTATCCCATAGACTTAGCAAGATGGACCACAGTAGTGTCTCAGAATTCATTCTTCCAACCCTGCCATGTGCCGAGGCAGTCATTGTCATAAATAAATAAATAGTTCATCCATTTCTTTCTCCAAAGAGCTCAGGGCTGCATACATATTGCTCTTTTCCTATTTTTTTGTTCCTCACAAGAACCCTGTGAAGTCGGTTAGGCTGACCGAGAGAGAATGCCTGTCATATTCAGCCACCAGAGAAGGAGCACCATTTGAACATCACTTGTGATACATTTTTAAAGGGGGACAAGAGCCTCATTTGAGCCAGGATTTAGAACCATTGACAGAATGGTGACCGCTAAAATGTCACTAATACACTACCCAAATGACAAACATATCTCACATTGACAGCTTTCCTGTTGCAAGGAGCAGTGGGAATATGTGCAAGTACCCAAAGCGTTGCTACCATCATCAGCAATCTGCTGGTGGTTGCACAGTCTCTAGAGGGGGAGTGTAGTTCAGATGTGGTCTTTTAAAAAAAATAATGTGCAAGTAAAAAAAAATCTTTGTTTTACAAAGTAATATTTTGCAGGCTATTAATCAGTGATATGAGCTATAGTCCTAATGATCAGATAATTCTTAATGCTACATTAATTTAGTATAAGATAATGAAACACTGTCACCTTGAATGTGCTATCTCTCCATTATGAGCTTTATCTCGTAATCCCCATTTAATAGAGGCATTCTTGGATACTTTTGTATTAGAAAGAGCAGGACTGATTGGAGATCTCTTCAAAGAAAGGCCTTCATCATAATTTTAAAAGCTATGATTAAAGTGTAATATGAATATTATTTTTCCCTCTTCTTCCTACACTTAAGATCCCAAAGAAAATCTCTGAAAAGAAAATAAATGGGGGTTGGGGAGAGACCCAAAATCTGTGACAGAATTTAGGAACAGCCTGTCATCATCCTTTTCTTTTGTCTTCAGAGCAGTTTCATTTCGTGCTGACTCATTTATGCCGTTTGAAGTTTCGGTGTTAAGATTACTCATCACCCAAAGGCTCACGAGTGAGGTGTGAATTCCATTTGTGGTATTGCTGTGATTGCAATTCATTGAGAATCAGGTTCACCTGATTCTCAATGAACTGCTGGATTAGTAGAAGCATGTTAGATCTTGTGGCGGAGCTGTGCATGTCTTCTGTTGGGTTAGGAGTGCATGCAAAATAGGAAGGGGGATGGTGACCATGCTTGCTTGCCTTCCCCCTAAGCTCCATAGATTTGCAGTGATGCAAAAGCTGGGCAGGATCCAGCCATATGGATCGTACTTAGGATACCTATGTGAGTTTGGGTATATGTACACAGAGGTCTCTATGTAAAGAACCCTGTAAATGGATGGAGGTCAACAGCAGGGTCCAGTGGGCACTCTCTCCCATCTACATGTTCATTTATATCCTGAATAAATGTGTCATGCCTGTCCCTGCTGATGCCATGCCTGCCCTTGCTGATGCCCCTGAGGAGGCACCTGCCAGCCAGGAGCCTGTGGACTTACAGGCTCCTGAGGACAGTACTGCAGCAGAAAGGCAAAGACTGGATCCTGTAGCTGAAAGCTATCTAAGTGGTGAGGAGGATAGAGCCTCCCAGGGAACACCTGCAAGGGATCAGTCTCTGCTGCAGCCCAGTAATTCATCATCAGACTCGCCCCCACCTGTAACCAGGCTCCGGAAAGTAAGGAGACAGCAGCTGAGAGAGCGAAGGCAGAATGCACGCATGCGTGCCAGAAGATCTCTCAGCCCTGAATATTGACAGGATCCTGACCTCGCTCCCGGCTAGCTAATGAGTTGTAGCTAGCACTGTATATCTGCAAGTCTGTTGCCAGCAGTCATTTGTGCTGGCAAATGTTGTTTGTCAGGACCTGAATCCTTGCATCTCTGCTCCAGACCTTGTGGAATTCTTCTCGGCTTGATCCTCAGCTTTTGACCTTTGGCTTTGTTGACCCTGCGTTCATCTCTGACTCCTCTGGATCCTCCAAGAGCTTACAGTAGCCCCAGTAAGAAGAGCTCTGTAAGCTCTTGGAGGATTGGCTACACTAGGGGTGTGTGGCCTAATATGCAAAGGAGCTCCTTCTACCAGTAGATCCCTGCATACTGGTATTACCCCAAACTGTTTCTATTGCTTTCAATAGGAGACTGGGGTTGGTGGTGGGAAACCATCCTTAAATTGCTTCCCATTGCTTAATATAGCTTTACTTTTTCTGGATCACATCCTACATATAGTGTTTCAGTGTTTACTGGTGTACATCAGAAGGGAAAGCTTAAAATAGCTAGAATATTCCTTAAATAATATAATAGTTATATAATTGATGCTAGTCATTTGCAGATCGTAGTACGGATTTAGCTCTACAGTCACCTCTCAGAGTCATCAGTTATGAATCATCCTATCTTTTTAAATCTGATTTGGGTAACTAATAAAACATGCTGCCTATCATGTGTGGAAATTTAAGGCTCCTGTTACTGCTCAGAGGTTCATAAGCTGTTATAAATGTGGGCATTACAGAGAAAAAGACTTCCAGCATACTTGGGACTTAGGGTTTTGGATCCTAAGTTCAAATATGGCTACCTGTCCTTTGGCCAATGGAGTATAGTTGTTGGAAAATAAAACACTATACAGTTATTGGCCTTCTTTGTTTATTGTATTCAGAGTCATTTTGAAATGTATGCAGTTCAAGCTTTCCAAATGCTGAAATCCCACGAGGTTTTGTATTTTCCCTCCATAAACTGACATTATGGAAGGGATGATTCTTTGTCGAAACAGTTTTATTACAATAACACTAATCATTTGTCTTCGATTCATGATAGTCAGGCAATCTGATGTTTAGTGGCTGAAAGGTGCCCTTAACTCATCCCTTTATGCCTTGTGGATGAAAAACCTATTTGCATCTCATAAAACACTGTGCGCCAATAGAAATCTCACAGCTTGGCAATCCCCAGTAAATCTTCAGAGCTGCATACAGGATCCAGATGCTCTGGCAAAGAATACCTTCATTCAAGAGGGACTTTACTGGGGTGACTATCATGAGCCTTCTTGCTCAATGGTGCGACCTCATTTGGAATACTGTGTGCAGTTCTGGTCACCACACCTTAAAAAGGATATTATAGCTTTGGGAAAAGTGCAGAAAAGGGCAACTCGAATGATAAAAGGGTTGGAACACTTTCCCTATGAGGAAAAGTTAAAGCACTTAGGGCTCTTTAGCCTGGAGAAACTCCCCCGCGGCTGAGGGGTGACATGATTGAGGTTTATAAGATTATGCATGGGATAGAGCAGGTAGATAGAGCAGGTAGATAGAGCAGGTAGAGCAGGCAGGTTTCTCCCTTTCTCACAATACAAGAACTTGTAGCCACTCAATGAAATTGCTGAGCGGTTGGGTTAGAATGGATAAAAGGAAGTACTTTTTCACCCAAAGAGTGATTAACACATGGAATTCACTGCCACAGGAAGTGGTCGTGGCTACAAGCATGGACAGCTTCAAAAGGGAATTAGATAAGCACAAGAACGAAGACCCACGAAACTCGCGGGGGGCGGGGCGGGGGAGCTCGAAACTGAGCAGGCGGAGGAGGAACCAGCAGGAGCAGGTAAGCTCTCCCCCCCATCCCGCCGGTTCCTCCGTCTCCTCCACACACACCCACTCTATCTTTCCCCCCCCAACCGAGGCCCGAGCGGCTTGCAGCTCCCTCTCCCCCCAGCTGCAAAGCGAGGTCTGCGCCGGCTTGTAGCCGCTGGGCCTCGCCGCTCTCCCCCCTCGGCTGCAAAGCGAGGCCTGCGCAGCTTGTAGCCACTGGCCCCTCCAAAGTGAGGCCAGTCTCTCTCTCTCCCCCCCCAGCTCCGAGCAACCTCGGCTGTCTCTCCGTCCCCTATAGTAGTTTAAAACTCAAAGTTTGCAATATCAGTTCAGGACAGAGGGAACTTGGTTCCTCAACCAATTCCAATTGCAGCTTTTATTCAGAGAGTTGGCAGAGAAGAACCCACATCTGTCAGAGATGCATCCATATGTTGTCCTGTTGAGTTCTTTAGTGAGATCATACCAAGTCTCTTTTCAAGGTGGCCAAGCTTTATGTTGTGCAGAATTCTGAAAGGAAAGCATGAATTGGTCCAGTGGTAAATAGAGGAGCCTTTCTCGTTGTCATTGCTTCTTCCCATGTGTAGCTGCCTGCCAGTTCGGACACCAGAAATGGGGGCTTTTCTGTTGTGGCCCCAATCTTCTGGAACCTCCTGCCACCAAATGTATTGACTTTTAATGGCTGCATAGAGACATTTCTTTATCTTTTCCACCTTTGGTTAATTCCCCAGCCACAGAGTTTAAGCCCTACTTATTTTACAATACGTTTACTGCCATTTTTAGAGGTCTTGGGACATTAGGCCCTTTATCCACTTGATTGATGATAGATGATGCTGTTAGGAAGAAGTTTCTAATCTAGTACTCTACCTGGCATGTTTGTTTTCTTTGTGCAGGGGGTTCTTTTTGGCATGGGAGTATTAAATCATCCATTCCTCCACCTGTATTCTATTGTGATATTTTCCATGAATAGCTGCTGTTTGTGTGAATTTGGGCTTAGTGGAACATACTTGAATTATTCCGATGGCATTCCAGAGGAAACAAGAATGTGTGTGAATGGAAAGAGTAGAGGGATTGCGGTGGAAAGCCATACCCTGACCTATGCCCTGACCTTGGAGCGGGGCCTTAGCTCAATGGTAGAGCATCTTCTTTGTATACAGAATGTCTCAGGTTCACCACCAGCATCTCTATTTAAAAGGATCAGATAGTAGGTGATGCGAAAGATCTTGGTTAGGAGTGTGTGTTCAGGTATACCTGAACAAAAAACTCAACTGATTTGGGTTGGCCTGAGGACACCCAAAATGAATGTTTTTGACATGCATACCCCCTGATATTTACAGACCAATGGTTGGCTACAGTATAAGTCACCTTCAAACACATGAAGCTGCCTTATACTCAATCAGACCATTGGTCTATCAATATTAGTGGGGTTCATTTCCAAAACGTTCGTTGGTACACATGGCTGCTTCTTACTAGTATAGAGACTTACACATGTAGATGTAAGCCAGTTTGGTATAGTGGTTAAAAGTGGCAGACTCTAATCTGCAGAACCGGGTTTGATTCCCCACTCCTCCACATGAAGCTGCTGGGTGACTTTGGGTCAGTCACAGTTCTCTCAGAGCTCTCTCAGCCCCACCTACCTAAAACGGTGTCTGTTGTGGGGAGAGGAATGAAAAGAGACTGTAAGCCACTCTAAGACTCTGAGTGAAGGGCGGGGTATAAATCCAACTCTTTTTCTTCTCGTTGTGCAATCAGAAATCCAGAAATACTGGGGAAGATCCCTATGTACATATATTGCTTTGTGTGTTGGACCTACCCACCCTTTCCAAGGAAAGTACATGGGTTGGAGGCAGAGCTTACTGGGCAGTTCTTCTTCTCTTCCCCTTCTCCCCAGTACATATCAATTGTTGCTATAATGTCATGTAAAAATGGCTAATAAAGCCTGTGGTTGCAGAACCATATGGAGGTAGAATGGAGTGTGCCACTTCAGACTGCAGGTGGTGAATTTCAGATTTGAATGGAAAATGACCCCAACAGACACCTTTTGCTCTCTTACTTGTTTTCAATTTGCAGAGCATTTGGGTGGGGGCTGTTAACAGGGAAAAGCATTGTAAAATGTGATCCTCCACTTGCAGTCCGGAATGGGGCTGTCCATTCTACCACATCACTGTCTTGCATGTGTGAACCAGACTGAACATCTTCTGGGAGAACCAGGAACACAAGGAATACTTTAAAGCTTTCCAACAGGGTGGTCCCCCACCAGCTACAAACAAAGCAGATCATACTAGGGATGGACACAAACTGGCTCACAAACTGAAGTTTGTAACAAATTCTGGCTGGTTCGTGCTTTGCAAAGTCAAGTTTGTGGTAGGTCACTCAGCATCAACTTTCCACTAATCTTCAAGCTGTTGATGGAGGTTTGTGCCAGTGAGTGAGTGAAGACCTTTCCAGACTGACTGTCTCTGCTCAGTCACAGACCTTCAAAACAATAACTTGGAGGGCTTGTAGAGGAGCATCCAAGGGAGCATCCAAGGGAGGCCCCCTGCAACTTTGATGTCTCTAGCTTGCACAGGATCTGTTCTATACACTCCTGAAAACTCCATCATTTTGACAAACACAGGTTCAGAAGGTTCAGGAGTGTACAGAATGGATCCTGGGCAAGCTAGAGACATCAGACGTGGAGGGCATGTAGACTGCAGCAATTATTTCGACAGGCGCTGGTTCAGGAGTGCATAGAATGGATCTTGTGCAAGCTAGAGACATCAGACTTGGAGGGCATGTAGACCGCAGTGGTCTTTTTGACAGCCTAGGTTCAGGAATGTATAGAATGGATCTTTTGCAATCTAGAGACACCAAACTCACAGAGGGTCTCCAGCTGATTCTCTTCTACCTGTCCTCCAACTTTGGTGATGATTAAATTTATGAGGTCTGAATTGTGGCCCCCTCAAAGAAGGTGCCCCCAGGAAAGTGCTTTCTGGGGAAATGACAGGTGCTCATTTGGGGAGCACTTCAAATGACAGGTGATCTCCACTTTCCTGGGGTGCACCTTCTTTGGGGGGGCATAACTCAGACCCCATAAATCCAATCCTGACCATACTTGGAGGGCAGGTAGAAGAGAGTCAGCTAGAGATCTCTGGTGAGTTTGGTTTCTCTAGTACACCTCCATAACAGAACCGGTTTGTGAGGCGGCTAAAAGTTCATGACAGTCTGTCGTTTGTGAACAGGGCACGCCACAAAGTGAACTGCATTTTTCTGGTTCGCACCCATCCCTAGATCTTACAGAACAGAAGTTTCGCTTGTTGTTACAGCCCAGTGTGCCTTCCCCCCCAAAAAACATGCTGGACATTATATGGGTATCTACATTTTTTTGCCATCAGGTCACAGCTGACGTATGGAAAAAAACATGCTGGACATTATATGGGTCACAGGTCACAGCTGACGTATGGTGACCCCATAGGGTTTTCAAGACAAGAGATATTCAGAGGTGGCTTGACATTGCCTGCCTCTGCATCATGGCCCTGGTATTCCTTGGAGGTCTCCCATCCAAATACTGGCCAGATCCCGGCCAAATACTAGCCTCCTCCAGACTTGCCTGGGACCAGAGCAAGGAATCAGCAAACATTGCCTCTGCCAGTAGAAAACAAATAACTGGCTGTGACCCATTAAGTGAGTAACCATGTAATGGGCTAAAGTCAATGGTATAGAGTTAGAACTTTGTTTTGTTGTGAGGAACCAGAAGGAATTCAAAGCTCCAGTGTCCAGTGCTCCCAACAATCTCTTAAACTGATTTAATCTCCTTTAAAACTGTGCAGGTGAGTTTGTTAGTACACTGTTCAAAATAGACAGCTGGAGACCAGCTGCTTGTTTTTTCCTGTGCTTAAAACCACTGCTCCTTATTGAAAGTTGGGCTTGGAAATTGGACAGGTTTTGGAAGTCATGAGAGATGCCAAACTTAAAAAGAAAAACCTTACATGCTAAGAGAGGCAACCTTTTTTTTTTTTGCTGTGTCAGCTCTTTAAAAACATCCAGAGAGTTTGAAATGACAGACGCTTTTGGGTACTGTCGTATATCTCTGCGCCAAGTGTACTCAAGGTAGTAGCTCTCCAACCATATGTTGAGTAAGGAAGCCAGCTGGTTCTTACCACTACCTCTTAATTACAGACGATGCCATATGAGGTATTATGCAAGAAGTAATGGTTTTGTTTTCCTCAGATGATCCCAAGATAATAGAATAGATGCACAAGGATGTAGCAGGTTCAGGTGGCTTCAACTGGATCTACACTTGGAAGAGAATGTGTGGATTTTCATCCAACTAACTACTTGGCAGAGTATGGAAAAAAGAGAGCTATTGCACTGAAGAGGGAATTGAAGGAGTTTTCCAGATTGCTGGTAGGTAGCAGACTCATGGCCAGGGCTAAAATAAAGGCTTACATTCATGTATATTGCCCAGGGCTTACAGAATGGGAACCCAGGGCCAAACATATGCTTTGACTATGTAAGCTGTTGCCCTGAAGGTCAAAGGTGAAATGTTGAATAGGTGCAGGGCTATGGGTGAGGGTTGTGGGGGGAAAGGAAGAGAGAGGAAATAGGGACAGCCAAAAAAGATGGGGGGGCAAAGCCAACCACCCATCTTTACGGCTGTTTCTCCTATAATTTGGTGTTTTAATAATAATAATAATAATAATAAAATAACAAGAATAACTGCAATTCAGAGAGAATATTTAGTATGGTTGGGTGATAACACAACAGCAGATTTTGCATATTTCTTTTAGCACATCACTAAATGGGTCGAAGCAGTCTATGTACTACTCTCTGAGGCGTGGTGAACTTATCTAGTCTGCCTCCAGTTCACCTTTCAGTGAAAACACACAAGACTTTGGTAACCTCAGCAGCAGGTCAGTTTATTGCTTCCAACAGGGAAAGA
>NW_015161410.1:515054-549765 GCF_001447785.1 Gekko japonicus
ATATGGTTTCCCCCCCGACGAGCTCAGCCACGCCCCCAATGTCAGCAATGTGGCTGCGTCACCTCTGGTGACGCAGCTTCAGGGGCGGGGGTCCCCCCAGACCCCGATTCCCCCGGTGCGGAAATCAGGGCTCCGAAGCGGGGGATTCCCCACCCCCCGGGCCCATTTGGCAACCCTACTTCTCCTTCAACCCTAACACCAAAACTCAAGTCTCTGAGACTTCTCCTCTGCAGGCCTTGAGGGGGAAACAGAAACTAGGGGTGATTCAGCATTAGACCTTAAATCCTGGTTCAACCCTGTCCCCGAACTTACATTCTACACTATACTCGAGTTCACCCCTGTAATCATCTTGGGGTATTTTTTGTTTCCATATTACATTCCACTTTGGTTTCACCCCACACTTGTACCAGGATAAACAGATGGTGTTATAACCAGGGATAAATGCAAGGTATTGTGTCATGAGTTGAACTCTGATAAAACCAAGGATTAGATCCAAGTGTGGAAAGGACCTAGTTCTTCAGAAACATACACTGAAATCTCGATGGGCAATCTATTGGTAGCAATCTGTTCAGATGTGTTTCCAGCATTTCGAATAATACTGGTTTGCTGAGGCTAATGGCCCAAGCTTCACCATGACAAAATGAACCTAATGGCTGAAATTTTTATAATTAGTGGCATATAAGCACAACTGAATTTAGCCCTGACATATCGCTCTGGGCTGGAGACAATACAGGAACCCAGCCTGAAATATATAACCTTAAACTTTAATCATATCTGTAACTTACCTGAATTACTGATTGCTGGCTCCCCCTTCCCCCACTCGTTCAAAGAACCATGTGCAGCCTTTCGCTTGTCCTGTGAGCTCCACAAATCTCTTGCTCTGTCATTTTAATACGAGCCACTCAGATAAATCGCCTCACAAATTTCAGACTAATGACTTATTATTTTCACTGATGTAACATGAAAGCGGATGACATTCCATCACTGATGGCTATAATCACCTTCAGCCCAGATAAGGCACCCCAAGCCTTGGTTCTCCGACTTGATAAAGTATTTGTCATTTCAAGTTCCTCCTCTTCTGCCAGAGATAAGTTTGTTTTATTCAAACTGTCACACTTTGGAGTTCAACAAGGACTCGGAAGTGTCAGGTAATAATCTCCCTTCAGTCTGGGGAGCCGGTTAATGCTGCTAATATGGGGAACTATTAGTAGGTTGATGTACTTTTCCTAACATAATAATCCTCTGTGGCCCGAGCTTTTCTGTGAGCCCCAGTGCTCTTAAAGCTGATCTGGATAAGCCTCTCTCTTCGAAGACCTTGATACGCCTTGGGAGATTTATAGAAATAAGCACCTTTCATATTGTAACTTTCAGCAGTTCCATTTGTTGTTGTTTTTTACAAAAACTTTCTTTTAAATGACTTCTGGATTCATCTTGGTGGTGTGTGCATACAATTATGAGCACATATATTTTTTACATAGGAGAGCATATGTGCATCTTTTCTCTGGACTGAGTGAGGGACACTGCGCATGACAGCATCGGTGTTTTTAAATGTGTGAGAGTCACTATTGTGTATTTTTTATTTATATGCCATCATAGATGTGTATGATCCTGTGCTGAGCAAGGGGTTGGACTAGATGACCTGCATGGCCCAACTCTGGGAGTCTATGAAGAGGGAAACCAGGATGGCGAGAGGGTTGGAATCCAAGTCTTATGAGGAAAGGCTGAAAGAGTTGGGTATGTTTAGCCTGGGAAAGAGAGGGCTTAGAGGGGACATGATTGCAGTCTTCAAGTATTTGAAGGGCTGTCATGTAGAAGATGGAGCAGATCTATTCTCTCTTGCTCCGGATTGCAAGACTAGATCTAATGGGTGGAAATTACAAGGGAGTCGTTCCGGGCTAAATATCAGGAGAAACTTCCTAACTGTAAGAGTGGTTGAGCCGTGGAACAGTCTGCCTCGGGAGGTGGTGGATGCTCCTTTGCTGGACGTTTTCAAGCGGAGGCTGGACGACCATCTTTTGGGTATGTTGTAGGTATGTAGGGCTATCTTTCAGTATACTCCTGCAGAGTGCAGGGGGTTGGACTAGATGACCTGCAAGATCCCTTCCAACTCTAACATTCTATGATTCTATGTATGGCCTGTTAACAGAGGATTAGTGAGGAGACATGATAAAGATTTAGACAATTATGCATGGGTTGAAGAAACTGTTACGAGAGAGAGATTTTTCTCCCTCCTTTTCACAGAACTGGGGGGCACCCAATGAATCTGGTGGGTAAGGGGTTCAGAACAGACAAAAAGAAATACTTATTTAACCAATGAGTAATTAAATTGTAGAGTTCAATGCCAGTGGATGTAGCGATGGCCGCAAGTATTTAAGAGAGAATTAAACAGATTCATGAAGGATTGGTCCATCGAAGGCTGGTAGCTATGGTGACTAAAGGGAATTTCCATACCCAGAGGCAGCAAGCCTCTGAGTACCTGTGCTAGAAGGCAGCATCAGGGGCCTTGGTCTCTATGCCTTGTTTGTTGGCCCTCTAGGTCAACTGTTTGGTTGCTTTATGAAACAGAATGCTCTGATCCAGCACAGTTCTTCTTATGTCCTTACGATCCAGTGGTCTGATCCAGCAGGATCCTTCTTACCCCAAAGAACAAAGTGTTCTTGAGCATCTGTGGGTAGAAAAGAAGAGCCAAGGAAGGAGTCAGCATCCCCAACCCCACATTTGTACTTTAAATGCCACCCTTCATCCCCACCCCTACATGTGACTGAAAGATATGCATCATTTGGCTCCGAGGGTTATTCTGGTCAGTGAAGGGATTGTTTGACTGTGTCTGGCTGTTCAACTTACTATTCTGTCAAAGGGCTTAGGTGGAAGTCACATGTGCTTACAATGGTTGACTGGGAATAGTTGGGGTTGGGACACAGGCATCTTCGCAGGATCATTCCCGCAGGGACAACAGATGCACCGCACCATGCCGTTGCCAGGAAGTGACACTGGGAGACGCTCCATATGGTACCATCGAATTTCCAGCCCCATTGCCAGAGCATCGCCCGGCGTCACTTCCTGGCAACAGCATGGTGCGGCGCGTCTGTTGTCCCTGCGGGAATGATCCTGCGAAGATGTCTGTGTCCCCTGCTGAATCATGGTAAGTACTTGGGAAGCCTATTTTCAAGGCAACAGACGTTCAGAGGCCGTTTGCCATTACCTGCCTCTGCATAGCAACCCTGAACTTCCTTGGTGGTTTCTCATTGAAATACTTACCAGGGCCTACCCTAGGGTTACCAGCCTCCAGCTGGGGCCTGGGGATCTCCTGCTTTTATAACTGATTTCCAGCTGACAGAGATCAGCTCCCCTGGGAAAAAAAATGAAGGGTTGCCAGGTCTGGGTTGGAAAATACCAGGAGACTTTGGGGGTGAATCCAGGAGAGGGTGGGGTTTGAGGAGGGGAGGGGCCTCAGCATGGTACAATGCCACAGAGTCCACCCTTCAAAGCAGCCATTTTCTCCAGGGCAGCTGATCTCTGTCAGCTGGAGATCAGTTGTAAAAGTGGGAGATCCTCAGGCCCCACCTGGAGGCTGGCAACCCTAAGAAAATGGCTGCTTTGAAGGGTGGACTTTATGGCATTGTACCTTGCTGAGGCCCCTCCCCTCCCCAGACCCCACCCTCTCCTGGCTCCACCCCCAAAGTCTCCAGGTATTTTCCAACCCAGACCAACCCTATCTCTGAGACCAGAGGAGATCAGCCTAGCCTAGGTCATCCAGGTCAGGGCCAAATGGAAGATGCAGTGGGGGATATTTAAATGGGTCTTTTATGATGCCCATTAGTTCTTCTGTAGACTACTGGAAAGAAGAAAGGAAGGTGGTGCTGCTTGGTAGAGGAGACTATTCCCCTAAAGGCTAAGTTCTTCCAGCTGGTTCATCAGCCCTTTGATTGCACCCAACAAAATAGTAATTTCTCCATCATCATCCCAACCGCCTGGCTGCTGCTCTTGTTCTGAGATCAGGTTGTGAATTTAGGTCATTCATCTTTTTTGCTTTTTGTCAGCCAGCAGGATAAAAATTATTCAAATAAATAAAAAGTAAAGACAATAGACACCAAATAAGAAAGACAAAACTGGTATTTATACAGTGCTCCATAAATATATTAACACTGTGTGGTGATATTGGTTTAGTATCTGAAAAAGAATCAAGAAAAGGATTTGCATAATCATATCCCTGTGGGGTATGTTTTTCGATTTCTGTTGTGGTTCTTCTCTCTTTCCATGTACAATCGGAGCTGTAAGAACACTGGAGCTTCAAGAAGCAAGCTATATAGATTCTTTCCACCAAGATTTAGATAATTCTTCAGGCATGGAATTGCATGCACAAAGAAATAAAAAACCTTCCCTCTTTCTTTTATGCACCATCACCCCAGTTTCTAACATTAGGAGAGAATGAATGGAAAGTAAATTGAAAGCAGGATGTGAGAATGACTATCTAGATAAAAATGTTTATCAGCTCTGGGAATTCTATACTCACTGGCAATGGACTTCCTTTCAAATAATGTTCTCTGAGAAGAGCAAAGTCACAGAAGTCTTGGAAGAAAAATGAAAAGCTACTAACCAATGTAATCATGGTGGTTAAGGAAACTAATTCTGGGGATTGTATTTCTCTAAAAAGCATATGCATCCTGAAGCCATTCAACTTGATCTCATATCACCAACTGTTATGAGAGAGCTTTTGGAGTTCAACGTTGAATTGCTCCAGTCTAGCAAGGGAGGTACTCTTAGGGAAGTATGGACTGCGGATGGGCATCCGGATGCAAAGCATGCAATTTTATCCCCTTATACATGGTATGGTGGGGATAAAGACTCCCGTCCATTTTACACTGTGGGTAAGAATGGACTTCTCCTGTATTTAGGCCAGGCTGATCTTGTGCCCTCTAGCCCCAGGCCAAGCATGCAGAAGTAGTGACTAGCCAAAGGTTACCCATTAAGCTTACTGGTATAGTGGGGATTTGAGCCCTGATTTTTTCAGTCCTAGCCCAACACTGTAACCACTGTACCATATCCCTACACCGTGGATTACATGTATGCCTTGGCAAGAATTAAGGGAGCAAGGCATTTTCTAATCCCACTCCCCTTGGCCATTTCTTCTGTTCCACGTTGCCAGTCAGTGCCACGTGAGTTTTACTGACAACTGTAATGACAATATATTGAGTCATGTTGGGGCAATACTTATGCGAACGAGAGGTGTGCAATTAAAAAATCATTTAAATTCCATATTGGAAAATCTGGAAGGGCACGATTATCAATTTCTTTAAATATTGTTTTTGTTCCAGAGAATCGTGTTTGGGAAAATCTCCATTTTAATAAATATTGGAACACTGCTTCCAAGTTAGTGAAAATGGTAATCATGTCCTTTCTGAAGGAAATCAAAATGATAATTTTGAAGTGCCTTCCCTACCCCAGAGACAGGAGAGGAAGGAGAAGAAGAGCACCCAAGCCACCATCTGGTCCATGGCACACAAGTTTGCCTGAGTCATTGTTTTGTATGAGCAGTAGACCTGGGATCTGGATTCTGGAGGCCTAGTTTTCTGCTTCTAGCATATAATGGCCTTTTAAAGTTTAAAAGCCCAAAGTTCCACAAACCAGGTAGAAGCCAAGTTGGGCTTCCTCTCCCTCCCTCCCTCCCTCCCTCCCTCCCTCAATCCCTCCCTCCCTCCCTCCCTGTTCCTGCTGCCTCCCTAATTCACAATTCCAATATAATCAGGAGTGGAAATAGCAGAACTGGGAATCATTGAGTGGGTTTTTTGCAAAACTGGATATTGTCTATCTGATCTCATATTGTGAATATTGGTATTTTATTGGGTTGGCAGTATCTGATTGCACACCTCTAATGCTAACTCATGGGTTGCCATTTTGCTTCCGGGCACAATTGTGTGTGCTGAGAATTTTGATATGAATGTGGCCATGAGGCCAATCTCATGTAATCAAGGGAGTTCAAGCAAATAAATTGGCCTGGAGGCCACATGCATATCAAAATGACCATGACCCCAGGGGTATTGCCTCTTCTGTGGTGCATGAGATGATTTAGTTCTCAGACTGGGAAATAGCAGCTGCAAATTTCCTTGGCAAGCTTGAACTTCATCTGAGAACATCAAGGTGATCTGATGAGAAGTTCTCCTTTCATTTAATCAAGGGCGTTCAAACAAATAAAGGAGAGCTTCTCATGAGATCACCTTGATGTTCTCAGATGAAGTTCAAGCTTGCCAAGAAAACTTGCAGCTGCCATTTCCCAGTCTGAGAAGTAAATCATCTCATGCACCACAGAAGAGGCAATACCCCTGGGGTCCTGGTCAGGTGTCTAACAATGCAATCCTATGCACACTCACCTAGAAATAATACATATTGAATAGAGTTGAACTTACTACTGAACAAACTTGCATAATATTAGGCTATATTAATTTGTCACTTTGATTCTAAACCGTTGAATCACTTGCTGTCTGTCCCTTCTTCATACCAGCTCAGACAGATACATACTTTAAATGACTGATATAATCCAGAGAGTCTTGCCTGCTTTCTTTGTGCCTGTATGGTCAGGAGCATCTATCGATGAGCTGAATACAAGATCCGATCTCATAATTAGCTCTGGATTCATGGGCAGACACTGAATGCAGACAGAAATACTAAACAGTAAGTCTCAGTTCAAAAATCTCCAACTGATATTTTAATTTAATGTTTTGCTTTTTACTGTGCCATTTAAAAGGTTGGAGGTAGGAGCAGCAGATGAGAAGGGGGTTGGCAATAGCTGCAAGAAAACAATCTAAGTGTGTGAGGAAAACAGGGTAGTTGGAGGCATCAAAATTTACCTGTGTGGAGCCAAACAATTTGCAGCAATCAGCTCCCTGCTCATGACCATTGAGTAGTTCATAAACCAAACCAGTAGGCGATCAAACACAATTGGTAACAATTTAAAGTGCTCCATCACTGCACAGGTTGGGTCCTATTTTGCCAAGGTGCATCCATTTTCATTCATATTCCTGCTCCCTGGGTTGATATTGAAAGCAGCTTCTCATATCAATTTTTGCATGGACCAGCCAGCAAGTTTCAGGCCTTGACCACAACAAAGTTGGGAGAGACAGCACAGTAAATGAGACTGAGCTCAGTCACACTTATGGAAGTTTATAACAGCAGCTGCAGAGAGAGATTGAGCCTTGCCCTGCTCCTAGCTATTGGCCAGTTAAGCAAGGTCTCTCAGCAATTAATCGGGGCACTTATGCATTAAAAAAATCATGCTGTATTAGGACCCTGTTGTAAACAAGAATTAAGCTCACATTAGCATTCCCCATTAAAAAGATTCTTGGTTCAGATGGAGCTAACTTGGGCTGTTTGAACTGCCTGCCAAACCCTACCTTAATAAAGCAACTAAGGACCTGTGGCTCAGTGTTAGAGCATCTGCTTGGCATGCAGAAGGTCCCAGCCAGGTTAAATTATACAGTACTAGGTGAGCTGGAAGACCTCTACTCAACTGAGTTGCTTTAACCTCTTTCCCTCCTCTGTCCCAAATACATTGACGACTTTGATAATGACCAACAGGCAAGAGATGGTAGATGGGGTGAAGGTGGTGGGGACCTTAGGGGAAAGTGACCATGTCCTGCTAGAATTCCTTTTGCTGTGGAGGACCAAGGAAGTTTGTAGCCACACATGTATGTTAGACTTCAGTAGGGCAGACTTTAATAAACTCAGAGTCATGATGAGAATCATTCCATGGGCAAGACTGCTGGGAGGGAAAGGAGCAAGTGAAGGGTGGGCTCTCCTAAAACAAGAGCTCTTGCAAGCTCAAGCCATCACTATTCCAACAAGAAGGAAACATAGTAGGGGATCCCAGAAGCCAGTGAAGATGAACAGAGAACTCCGTGATGTGCTAAGGGAGAAAAAGGAAATGTTCAAGAAATGGAGGCAAGGACATACCTCTAAAGAAGAGTATCTGAGGGTTGCTAGGCACTGTAGGTCAGCCATCAGAAAGGCCAAAGGGAGGCTTGCTCTTCTTCTGATATGTGAGGAGCAAACGCAAGATAAAAAAGGCAATGGGCCCACTGTTGAGTTAAAATGGAGAAACTCTGACAGAGGACAGAGAGAAAGCAGAAAGAAGAAGAGAACAGGCTCATCTAGAGATGGCAGTAGGCATGGCACAGCATCCGGGCTGCTAGTTTACATGGACAGAGAGGTAGTTGAGAAGCAGCTGACTGCACTGAATGAGTACAAATCCCCGGGGGCCAGTTGTTATGTACCCAAGAGTGCTCAAAGAACTTTCTAGAGAGCTTGTAGAGCCTTTGTTCATCATCTTCCAGACCTCTTGGAGGAAAGGAGACGTGCCACAAGACTGGAGGAGGCCAGATGTTATCCTAATTTTCAAAAAAGGGAGGAGGGATGACTCAGGAAACTACAGGCCAGTCAATTTGACCTCTGTCCCAGGGACGATACTGGAGCTGATTTTAAAAGATCAATCTGTGAGCATCTGAAGGACAACTTGGTGATCCAGGAAAGTCAGCATGGATTTGTCCTGGACAGGTCCTGACAGACAAACCTCATTGTCTTCTTTGATCGAGTGATGAGCTTACTGGATCAAGGGAATGCTGTTGATGCTGTTTACCTGGATTTCAGTTATATTTTTGACAGGGTTCCTCATGATGTTTTGATGGGTAAACTGGAGGACCTATGGACTGGACTGTAGGATAGTTAAGTGGATAGGGAACTGGTTGGAGAACCACACTCAAGAGAGTAGTTGTCAATGGGATTTCATCTGAATAGAGGGAGGTGTCCTGTGGGGTGCCACAGGGCTTGGTTCTGGGCCCAGTACTTTCCAATATTTTTATAAATGATCTGGATGAGGGTATGCAGGGGCTACTCATTAAATTTGCAGATGACACTAAATTGGAAGGAGCAGCAAACACACCAGAAGATAGAGGTAGAATTAAATGCGATGAGACTCTTTTGGGTAGTGAAGGGCAGGGTATAAATCCAATCTCTTCTTCTTCTTCTTCTTCTTCTTCTTCTTCTATTAAATGCGATCTGAACACGCTGGAAAAGTGGGCAGGTGTGAACAAGATGCAATTTAACAAGGATAAGTGCCAAGTTCTATATCTGGGTAACAAAAATAAGGAACATGCATACTGGATGAGGGATACACATTTGGGTAGCAGTGTATGTGAACAAGATCTTGGGGTTTGGATGGACCTTATGTTAAATATGAGCAGCCAGTGTGATGCAGTGACCAAAAAGGCTAATGCAATCTTGGAATGTAGCAACAGAGGCATAACATCCAAATTGCAAGATGTCATAGTCCTGTTGTATACTGCATTGGTCAGGCCACACCTGGAGTATAGTGTACAGTTCTGGAAGCCTCACGCCAAAAAGGATGTGGCAGAATGGAGCAGGTGCAGAGGAGAGCAACGAGGATGATCGGGGGCCTGGAGACCAAGCCCTATGATAAAAGCCTGATGGACCCAGGAATGTTCAGTCTGGAGAAGAGGAGGTTGAGGGGGGACATGATTGCTCTCTTGAAGTATTTGAAGGGCTGTCAGATGAGGGCGGGGAGCTGTTTCTGTTGGCAGCAGAGGAGAGGACTTGCAATGATGGTTCTAAATTAAGGGTGGGGAGGTACTGGCTGGATATTAGGAAAAACATTTTTACAGTAAGAGTTGTTGAACAGTGGAATCAGCTGCCTAGGGAGTCTTTAAGCAGCGGCTGGACAAACACTTGTCAGGGCTGCTCTAGGCTGATCCTGCATTGAGCAAAGGGTTGGACTAGATGACCTGTATGGTCCCTTCCAACTCTGTGATTCTACAGTTCTATGATTTATTGTGCTAGGTTTTTTAATTATCGATTTTACTGCTTTCAGTGCTACAGGCTTCAATGCTGCTGTTGTTTATTACAGGTTTATTTTCTGAATGTGTTTAATGTTTCTGTTGCAAGCCTCTTGCAGAATCTTCGTGCTGAGAGACCAGCATACAAGCAATTTAAATACATATCTCAATAGCCAATATGTTGTTGGAGATTTCATAGAACAATGTGGCCTCTCCTGAGGCCTTTTATTTTAGCTTTCCACAGAGGCACTCCTGCTATACTCTGATACATCAACACCTACCTTGCTGCTCATGATATAGCGGTTAACTCCCCAACTTCTTTTTGTTCCGAGAAAGAGTAAAACCAGCTTTTCTTATTCTGTAGGGAGCTGCACAGCTGTCCAGAGTGAATTTGTGCTGCACTGCATGACTTCTTTCATGTAGTCCCATTAATTAATTTGGCATGCTCTCGGCTTAAAAAACAACAACCCAACATTCGAGTCCCTGTGCCTTAAAAACCTCTAACATGAAAGTCATGTGATTTGATTGCTGGCAAGTTTTACTTGTTACCCTGGTGAGATGAGAACTCCTTCAGGGGGTGGAAAAAACCCTGAGATTTTGATTATTGACTTTGAGGCAAACATGATTAACAAGGATTTCTCAGCCCCAAATCCCAAGCCTCCGCCTTGGCACGCACTTTTTTCTCCAATGATATCCCCATGAGGTACATTGCCGATCTCGATCTCAGAGTAGCCTCATTAAATCAACTGACTGATAAGCCACCAGTAGATTAGTACTTGTTTGGGAGGGAAGTAGATGCGACACTTGATTACATTCTTTATACTGATGAGAGGAATTGATTCTCCCCTCCCCACCCCCACCCCCAAGATTGGTCAGTCATGCAACAGCAAGTTCTCTTTGTCGTGTTTTCTTGCTTTTGAGAAGGCAGTCGTTGCCTTGAACATGATTAGAACAAATTAACACGAGCGTCTTGAGGAAACTCGCTAATGTCTGGTAACGAAGGCCAACAATGCACAAGCTTCTTAAGAGCTAGTTCATCAGCATGCTTTGAGCCAATGCTTACTATTCTATAAATGTGTTGGATGATCCCTTTCAGTGGGCAAACTGCATACAAGTGTGGATGTGTTCATATTATACGGGTTTCTTCACCAGGCACACATTTACTATTCTTTCATTCTCTAAGAGCCATAAGCCAAGAGATCTTTATAACCAATGGACTGTTAACGTAATTTAAGCACAAATATATTGACTGGGTTGACATGCTGTGTCACATGACCCAATCCCTGGGATAGACTGAAGCCATGAATGGAAGGAGGCGAATTTAAGTTGTTTAAAATGTAATGGTTCAGTCTGGGACAGGGGCCAAGCTTTCAGTGGCAGAATCACACAATGTCTTGCTGTTTTCATCACAATAAAGCTGTATAAAAGATCGAGATACTGGCATTGCTGTTTGAAACAGGATACAATAACGTGGATACAATAGGGACGATGCTGTTTCAGTGAGGAGCCTCATTTGACGAAGACCCATTGGGGCACCTTCTTTTATTTAACCAAATTCTTACATCATTGGTGTGCTCTATCACACATGAACACACGGCAAGTCATTATGTGATGGAATAAAAAAAAATAAGCCTCTGACTAGTCATTATATGGAATCATAATGTGCTTTTGTCTGTGATTTTCTTCACTTCAGAATCCAACACCTGAAAATGGAAATGACTGTTGCCTCTGCCTCGGAGCTCATCCTTTTTACAAGGGAACCAAACTCTCCTTATTGTAGAAGGTGAATTCATCATGACAGATGTTATGTTTATTAATGCCTAAGTAAGTAGCCAGCCAGCATGGGCTAGAATCCTTTTGTTTATCAGTTTCGGTAAGGATCAGCAGGCCAGTGGTGAGATTCTTCTGTTTACGTGGCTTGGTGTCACTCATCTGTCTACTCTTGCTGTGTTCTTTTGCTGTCTTATTCAACGGTTGCTTCTTTTGCTCAACTTCCATAGGTCTTTTATCTGTTCCCCTGTGCAGAACGCAGACGGCCTTTTATGGACTGTGAAGCGTTTGCGCACTGTCTGCCCTCAGAAGTGGGAGGTCATTATCTATCAACGTTTCCAAATCCAACTGTTCCATTTCCAGTCTCAAGTTAAATTTGCAAAATGCTATTGGGGTTTTATTCCAGTGTTAGAAGTCAGTAAAGCTATCTTAAGTACTTCAGAAGGTAAAGCATTTAAATAATCATAAGTTATTTATAAAGCCCATACCTTTCATATTGGAAGACTCTTAAATCTTTCATGCATAAGGTATAGTGGACTTACGTTCTCCATGAAGTGAAGCATGGACCAGTAGAGGAAAACAGGAGGCCCTGATGCAAACCCGTGTTTAACCCTAGAATTCTTGGATGCCCTTTTTAATGACTTATTTGTACTAATAGGGGATGTAATGACCCAGCTGTCTAATAAATTAATCTAACTGAGATAAAGGAAATTATAAAGCATTGTGTTCCTTTTTGGCTCCATTCATGCACATATGTGTCTGGGGAGCAAAACCTGTTGAATTCTGTGTGAGTTATTTCTTACTGAATATATGTGGAGTTGGGCTGTAATGATTCCATAGAAAAGAATCCTTATCATCATCATCTTGATGCTTTGTGGGCAACAGTGGGAGGGCTTATGGAGTTCTGGTCCCTCTGGTGGACCTTCTGATGGCACCTGAGTTTCAGCCTTTCTGTGACACAGAGTGTTGGACTAGATGGGCCATTGGCCTGATCCAACATGGCTTAAGTTCTTAAAGGCTAGGATGCTGCTAGTTTTGTATGTCCAAAGTTGCTTTTAAGTTTGTTTTTTAGAGGCCAGGTGTGGAGGTCAAAAGAACAACAGCAGCAACCCTATTTCTAGCAAATACATTGTTTTTGGAGGCCAGGTGTGGAGGTCAAAACAGCAGCAACCCTATTTCTAGCAAATACTAACTAAAATAATCACTCAGTGGGAAGACAAGACATGGCCTTAATTGTATTGGCTTACCTATGTTGCAGTTCAATAAAGCAACAAGAGAAAAAACTGAAGAAAAGTGACTTCCAATGTGGAACTGAGCTGGGAATGGGAAGACCAGGGAGTTCTATCCATTTGAAAACTCCAGCAAAAGTTGTGTGTTATGGAATATATAACAATTATGTTTCAACATGCAATGTCCTATCTGAGAATGAAATGTAAGTGCTTTACGGAAAATGACATTTGCATGTAAGCATGCTAGCTCAGCAAGGGATAATTTCCCTTTCAAGATGTTTTGAGGATGGATAATGAGGAGGTGGGAGTGAAAGCTGAATTCTGGTGGCAAGCCTAGCCCCCAGCCGTAGCACACTTACTGCATTATACACACTGAGCCCATACATAAGGTCCTATGCATATGTTCTTAAAAAATGCATATAGGTTGGGGACCACTGTAATTCCCACCCCCCTCACCATGCGTATTCATTGTATGCACTCAAAATGTCTGAAGAAGACTTAAAGGTGCACAGCACAGAAGATACATAGGAAAGGCCAAGAGCCACATGATGCTGACCATGGGGTTTCCCGCTCTTACCCAACCATTGTGGCTATATTATCAGACCCCTTTTTGAAAACTAAGAACTTGCCTATTGGAAGTTTGAGAGGGAGTGCATACGGTACATTCATTCTCCTGCTTGCAAGCCAAACGAAAGATCAGTGGGATCTTGGCTTTTGAACAAGGATTCTTCTGTGGTCTGTTGGGTAAGGTTAATATATCACTTATTTATGGGAAGAAAAGTTAGGAAGAAAATCCCTCTGGGCATATGCAAGCCCTTCAGCAGTTCTGTAGCAGATCTTTGAACTCCAACCATAGAGCATCAAGGAAAAGTGATATAAAATTATTCCCCGTTGAAATCCAAAGACAAATTCTATGAACAGAAAATTCAAACATTCTATTACATAGATATTCAGGTCATTTTTCAACAGCCATGACCCCATATTCTCTTTTACAGTGTGGCCTTCCTCATTTCAGGACATTACTCAGGAATAAATGGTTTAGGATAGCTGTCAAACAGGCTCTTATTTCATTAGATATAATGACTCCATAAGAATTTGCCATCAAATACATGCTTAGTGTGGGGTATGCTGCCATTAATCCATTGGAAAGTATTTCAGCCTCAGAGACAGATGTTTAGGATCTAGAAGTTAGAAATCTGGGAAATTCTATCCTGTGCCCTTTCATTTTCTGTTTCCTCATACAGTGAACATCTAAATCAGCTGTGGGATCCCTCACTGTAGTATTCTCATAGGCATTGTGTCTTTCAGAGTTCTTTTATGTACAATGTTGTACACAGGCAAAAAATTTGCAGCCTCTGGGATATGAAGAGAGTATTTATTTTTCAGCTTTTTCATAGAGAAGGTGCTTTCAGAGGTGATGCAACTCTTGAAAAGACCACATCACCTTAGAAGAAGAACATCTCAGATGATGCTAAGCATTCATTGTTTAGAAAGTGTTCTGAGTCTTGAAGCTGAAGTTCCATCATGTGCAAGTAGCTGATGTCTAATCTTTCCACCAGGTGGACCACTCTTCTGCTATTTGTGGGAACAGCTGGGTGACCTGTTCCCCGTAAAGTGGCATCCAGTGACATTTCAACCAACCCTCCTGTTGCATGAGTCCTTGTTCTTTTATCTCACACCGTGGGCTAAAAGAAACGTCTCACTGCGTTGTAGAGTGTCCTGTCCTGCCGTTTAAAAATATTCTCACGCTTGCTGAAGCAAATGTTGATAAGGTGCCTAGAGAATGTGATAAAAGTGAAGGAAAGAAAAGATATCTTTCAAATGTGATAAATAAAGGCCCCCTCTTTTTTAAAAAAAATAGCAATGAAAGACTTCTGCTGGGGCATTATTGAACGTGAATCCTCTGAGGTGTATGTGGAGTTGGGGGCTTATTGTTTGGTTTTTGCTCTCTGAAAGGTTTAGGGCTCTTACTCTGTCTTCCGAAGAAAAACCTCTTTGAAGGTCATGTCTGAATTCAAAGCTGTACTTATTGTCTGGCTTTTCCATGCTATCTACATTAGTGCTGCGTATCACACTCGGAAGCCCAGTATCTCCTGAAGCTAATATTTTCTAATTCCACTTTTATCCTACCCTCTGGTGTAGTATATGTCAGTGCATGTTTGCATCTGCAGGTGCTGATAACGTAGAAACAGCTACCTGACTAACATTATTATAGTGTTCCTTTTTTTTCCCCCTCAGTAGTTTGAAATGATTATTGCCTCCGGACTCTAGTCATATGCTAGAAGATAGCATACTTTTTATTCGGCAATCCTTCCCTCGTCACTTTGAAGCAAGGGTGGTTGCAGAGATTATCGGGAAATATGAAATCTTATTGCCACTAAAAAAGAGAGAGCGAGAGAGGAGGAAGGAAGAGGAGGGAGCAACGTCTTTTCCAGACAAGCTCTAACAGTGAGAATATCAGTTCAGTAACAAAGGCTGTGGTTCCTTGTTCAGGTTTTAGAGCAGGCAATTAATCTCTCTTGATTTGAGAGTGGTACTAAGCAGAACCATTCCATGAAATTGCTGCCTATAATGATGCTTGGAGACTGGGAGAAAAAGAAGCAGACATTAACCTGGAGAACATCAAATGATCTGTGAATGACTAGCTGGCCTTGTTGTATTGACCCTTTTGATTCTACATTAGTGAGGGGAAGACAAATGCAGAGCTGTTATGTGACCAGCCAAGATGCAAGTGGGAATCGATATGAGGGGAAGGAGCCTTCCCGCCCTTTCTGTATATACAGACTTTACAGGCACTTTGGTGGTCCCGCAGTGGGGCCAGAACCCCGTGAGCTCTTCCAGAGATGGCTGTAATGAACTGAATAAATTATGGCAATAGGGGAGCTGGGAACTATTTTCCACTTTCTTTCAGATTTTTTAAAATTTAAATGTATTTATAGTCATCTTTTCACACTGAGACTCAAGGCAGACTACACAGTGTAAGTCAATGCAATCAACAGGATGAGACATCTAATAAGCAATAATAAAAAATAAAACAATAATCTAATAAGGACCTTATGATGATTCCCCCAGGATCCCTTTATCCTCTTCTTGGCTGGGCAGCCCCCTTCTTTGTTTTTCTGTCTATCCCACCCAGCAGTTTAAATGCATTTAGATATATGCTGGCCAGGTCTAGGGATCTGAGGGACCAATTAAAATCTTGCCTTTGTCTTAATCTGGAAATGGCACACAAGAGGATGATGAAAAGTCAAAATTAACAAACTGTTTTATTTTTCTTATGAGGGGAAATTCTGAGGTAGCTATCAGGTTTAGCTTAGGACTTAGAAGGCGAACAGGCAATAGGAATGAGATAACTTTGTATAAATATAGACAACAGATGGTTTGCCACAAACATATAGCTGTTTAGTTATACAGACAGGTCTTTAAAAACTTGAGGGGAGAGATATCTGGGCAGTTTCTACTTCAATAAACAAGCATAAGTTTCTTTGTCTCAAAGACACTTAAGTTGGTGAAGGCAGGAATATTCACACACATTCCAAATTCCCTTCTTACCCACTTAATAGGGATCACCCCCCTTTTCTAGGAACTATTTCCCTCAGACTGGATAGAGCTCACCCCACTTCTTGATCCTATCACTCTCTACACCTTGCTTCCCAGTCAGCTGTCAGGTCTTAACTGCCACTCCTAACTGCCACTTGTAACTATAGAATTCTGTTTGAATCCCTTGTCACTCAAGGTTCCAAGACCAGGTTAAAGCATTAACCATTTAGTGTCCATTGCAGACCTCGAGGCTGCTGTACTTGAACAAGGCTGTGAAAGATAGGACATTTTGGAGGACATTAATCCATAGGGTTGCCATAAATCAGAAGTAATTTGATAGCACTTAAAACATACATACTGTAATGTATTGTACATGGGTCTGCCCTTAAAGACAATTTGGATGCTCCATTTAGTTCAGAGCACTGTGCCCCAGCTACCATTGGTGGCTAAGCAAAATTGCATATCAAACACACTCCATTGGGCTACAAATCAGTTACTGGGCTCAATTCAAGGTTTCAATGAGCACCTACAAAGTCTGTAACAGCATTTGACCCATGTATCTGCCGAACCGCCTCTCCTGCTATGTTCTGCTGCAATTGCTTCACTCATCAGAGCAAAGCCTCCTGAAGGTGCCACCTGGCAAGGTGAATTCAGCACATTCATCCACATTCTCTGTGGTTGCTCCCACATTATTGGATGGTCTGCCTGAGGCTATTAGGGAGGGTCCCATGCTTCTATCATCTCTCAAAATGCGCAAAACAGAATTATGCAGGGCAACATCCTCGAAAAGAGACTAGAGCTGTGATGGAATGGATCATCTTGGGAGATGACCTCTATTAGGGATTAACATATTTTTTTCTTCCCGTTCTTCAGTCCCAGCCACACTGTGTTAGGTTGTGTTACTAGGAATCTTTGCTTTTAGGCTCAAATGTTGTCATATTTTGTAATCTGCTTGCTGTCTGATTGAATAGCTTTGTTTCAGTGGGAATCTTTGGCTGAAAGGCACCTGCTTGAGAACTATGTTATGACCAGCAGGTGTGGAGATGTCATTCCTGAAAGCCAGTTGCATCATGGTGGGTCAGGCTTAGTTACTCCAGCACAAAATGTCATTTGAATGGCAGCAATCCCATTATTCAGTAAGAAGGTTTTCCTCCACTTAGCACTAACTTCTCTGGAAACTGTGCTTGGATGGTGCTCTGATAAAAAGCCTACAGGACAAAGCACTGCACTGATGGCTGCTGCTCTGTCTGCATTAATAGTCCTTGAAAACTGGCCAATTAGGGCCAAACTATGTGAAACAGCCAATGCATGCCAAGTCATGCCAAGCTTGCAGACAGGTGTACATTTGAACTGGCCAATTAGGGCCAAACTATGTGATACAGCCAATGCATGCCAAGTCATGGGTGTGCAACCAAGCTTGCAGACAGGTGTACATTGGTGGAACTCACCATGGAGGAGGAGGAGGAGGAGGAGGAGAAGCAGCAGCAGCAGCAACAAGAGGTGGTGGTGGTGGCGGTGGCGGGGGGAGGGCTTTTGCCCTTTTTCTCTGGCTCAGCCTGTCCTTCCTAGATGGAATGGTGTTGAACCTAGGGCCACAATACATGACTGGTAGGTTGCATTGGTCTTGATGAGCTGGAAATTGTGTAGTTGTGTGACAGGCCCTACACATATGTATGAAAGAGAAAGGTCCTTTCCACTTTTTCCTGCCACTCTGTATTTTCTCAGTGTTCAAGTCAAGGCAATTTTAGTCCAGGGCAAAACAGCATCCAAATAATCTGGGGCAACAGCAGGCTGAAACTGGACTGACCACTGAAAGGAGGTAAAGTAATACAGAATGAGGGGCGGAATGGAATAGAAAGAAGGTTGAACTCAATTTTAGTGCAACATGGGGGGGAGAGAATGGATTAAAAAGGTTGAATTTGATTTTAGTGCAGAATTGCTTGGAGGATACCGTGGTGAACATGGATTAAAAGGAGTGTGCAGAAAGGGCCAAAGTAGATTTGTGACAGTTTTTCATTTGTGTATTTGGTTGGTTCTGCATATGCTAGTTGCCAACTCTGGGACAGGAAATTCCTGGAGGTTTGGGGGTCAGTTTGGGGGCAGGGTTTGGGGAGGAGAGGGACCTCAGCAGGATAGAATACAATGGAGTAGACACCCAAAGCAGTCATTTTCTCCAGAGGAACTAGGGATACCAACCTCCAGATGGGGCCTGGGGATCCCCTGGAATTATAGCTCATCTCCAGATTATAGAATCATAGAATTGGAAGGGGCTATACAGGCCATCTAGTCTAACCCCCCCCTGCTCAATGCAGGATTAGTCTAGCACAGGGGTGTCAAACATGTGGCCTGGGGGCTGGATCAGGCCCCCAGAAGGCTTCTATCAGGCCCACAGTGGAATTGGCTGGCTTTGGTTTCTTCCAGTTCTGCTGCTGCTGTGTTATTGTAGGTTTGCAGCTTACAGATACACACCTGAACAGCATACTCAAGATTGCAACAGCACAGACATTTTGATGCAATAATTCAGAGCAAGAGGTGTCAGTTAGCAGACACTATTTAAACAAAATATTGCAAAAGTGCTAATGTTTTAAGCATGTTTTAAAGTAAAAAAAAACCCTTTGTGTTTGTGTCCTTTATAAAGTTTATATCTCCGCTACCTGGCATTACATTTTATGACACACATGGCCTGGCCCAACAAGGTCTCATTTATGTCAGATCCGGCCCTCATAACAAATGAGTTTGACACCCCTGATCTAGCACTTCCCTGACAAGATAGAGGCCAGTTTTCTGACAAGATAGAGACCCTACGGGAAACTGATCTCTGTCATCTGGAGATCAGCATTTATTATTATTTCCCCACATGATTACAGTGCACATTTATAAAAGGTGGAACTAGTGCTGTGTTTTTCTGTTTAGCATGCACAAAGCCTTGTGGTATTTTGAACAATCTCCTTCCCTTCTGGGACAGGGTTAGAAACTCTGATGTTCCTTAGGCATGAGCATAAATGTGAGTCGGCCCATTGATTTCCCCATTTCCTCACCTCTAGAGAACAATTCATAAAGCACGGAAGTTCTAACTGGTCAATCAATAGTTGCTACTTAAATCAGAGGCACTGTGGTTTGCCTGATGTTATTAAAAGTGTTCCTTTTGAAGACGATGCTGAATGAAAAGGGAGGAACTGATCCAATCTCTGTTTGGACTTCAAATTCAAGCCCTGCAGGAAGCTGTGTTGTTAACCACATCCAGGGCTTTTCCTGTTTGGTTCCTGTCCAAGGAAAAATAAGGGAAATGCATCTCCTTAAAAAGCCCTTCAGTTGGTAGTAGTTGCTTCATGGGAATTGGGACAAATTACACTGCTGACGATTGTGTCCTCCCCCCATCCCCATCCTGATGTCTGCAAAAACAAAAACAAAAGTTAGCATTATAGGATGACCCTTGACTATCTCTTCCTGAAGTGTAATTATAGAACCGTGAGAGAGACTGTTACCTCATTCTTTCTAAAGTATCTGGATTACTTTTATGGTAATTGGATATTGTTATAGCAATTCCTTGGGAACTGTAACCAGGAGATTTCTATCCCACATAAGCCGATCCTGTGCTTAGGTATTGTCCAGGAGTATATCCACCCACTTCAGAGTTCCTAGTCTTCATTGCCTTAGAAGCATTCTGCCCTCATCTCTAGTATCTGAGGGAGTGGAAGATTCATGGTATAGGCCAACCCATAGGATACGCTGCTACTGGTCTGTTTCCATTTTTTATGAGATGATTTGTGTGTTACAAAGTCCTCGTTTGCTAAACTCCATTGCGAAACCTATGTGCAGTCATTTAAGTAATGTGATTTCTCAAATGGAGACAAAATCTTGTGCATGTCTATTCAGGAGTAAGTCCCACTTTGGTCACTTCAGCACTGTCACTTTTGTCTAGGGTTGCCAGCCTCCAGGTGGGGCCTGGAGATCTCCTGCTTTTACAAATGATCTCCAGCTGACAGAGATCAGCTCCCCTGGAGAAAATGGCTGCTTTGAAGGATGGACTCTATGACATTGTACCCTGCTGAGTCCCCTCCCCTCCCCAATCTCTGCCCTCTCCTGGATCCACCCCCAAAGTCTCCAGGTATTTTCCAACCCAGACCTGGCAACCCTACTCTTGTCAGTCATTTTTCCCTATTGCTT
This sequence comes from Gekko japonicus, assembly GCF_001447785.1. Taxonomy (NCBI): domain Eukaryota; kingdom Metazoa; phylum Chordata; class Lepidosauria; order Squamata; family Gekkonidae; genus Gekko; species Gekko japonicus. Next base: position 535,603 of record NW_015161410.1, read on the forward strand.
TGGGTCCCCCCCCCTTTCCACATGTGTTTTGCTCCCTCTGGGACTACTAGAGAAAGCAAAACACGTTGAGGGGAAAAAAACCCTGAAGCAATAGTGACAAAAATGACAGTGAGGAAGTGGCCGATGCTCAACGGGACTGACTCACAGGTAAACATGCTTGGTTTTTGCAGCTTTGGTCTGTTGGATTAGCTCTCTAGATGTCTGGATTTATGGTGCCCACTGGCCAGTGCTGTATCACAACAGAGAGAGATCAATGTACAATAGGACTGTTCTGTGTAAGCCAGGATGAGTGGCCACCAGTGTTCCCTCTAAGCTGAGTTAGTGTGAGCCAGCTCACAATTTCTTAGCCTCCAGCTCACACATTTTTGTCTTAGCTCAGGAAGGATGGCTCCAGAGCAAACTGATTTATGCAGTAGCCAAATCACTCACTCACAACTTTAATACCAGCAGCTCTCAAAGTAGAATTTTTGCTCACAAGACTCCACAGCTTAGAGGGAATGCTGGTGGCCACCCTGATTGATGACAGTACTTCTGAGCATGAGTGGAGTGATTTCTCTGTATATCTAGGTAGCCAGCTCTTTCTACCAGTGCACGCATCCAGTACAGATTTTGCATTTCAGAGAGAACATGCCATCTTCTTCTCTATCCATGTGATGGTTGATAACCCCATGCAAAAGTTTCATCACGTTCAAGGCCAGTGTAGAACGATGGACACCTGCTCAAATGTCCACTCGGCTGTAACCAATTAACAGGTGGTCTTGGGCAAGTGACTTTCTCATAGCCTAAAGGTGCCTCACAGGGTTGTTGCAGTGGTACAGCAGATGAAATGAGAACAGTATATGCCACCCTGAGCTTCTGGGTCCCCCCCCCCGTCATCAAGTCACAGATGATTTATGGCAACCTAGTTGGGTTTTCAAGCAAGAGATGTTCAGAGGTGGCTTGCCATTGCCTGCCTCTGTAATGTGAGTGACCCTGATATTCCTTGGAGGTCTCCCATCCAAACACTAGTTAGGGTCGACCCTGCTTAGCTTCTGAGATCTGATGAGGTTGGGCTAGCCCGAGCCATCGAGGTCAGGGTTCCTTGGAGGTAGGGTGAAATAAAAATGTACTAGATAAAAGCAGTTTTAAATTAATTTTTAATCCGCTGATATCGTTGGCAAACCCTTTCTAAAGTTTCATCAGATGTAGTTAATTTTTAATAATCGTCACACACGTATGCACAAGAAATGAGAGAAAAGAACATCGTGTTCAGAAATTTCTTTTAATGCTACTGATCAAACGCTACAAAACCAGTAACTTTTTCAAAGAAAATAGCATGTAAAATGTGATGCTTAAATTTGACAATGCCCCTTTAAAGTTGACTCTTTGAAATAGAACAACTGCCAATTCATGGTAATTTTCATACCTCACAACCTTGAGAATGTCCCTTTAATTAGCCTGTAAAAAATGAGGTAGCTTTTGATACATTCACTTACTGAAAATGTCTACAGGCTATCCAGTGTACGATGAATGTCAGTGTCTTGTAACTGGGAAGACTTTTTTTGGCAGAACATGATTCCAAAAGGTTGAAATAGATTTGTACCCACCTGAACCAGGAGAAACAAGGTGGTCTTCCATAAGTGTCTGTATACTGCACATCATAACCGCATATATTAGAAGTTTACCCATTCTTATGAAACGGTGGCATTGGTCACACACAGGTACTTGATTTCTTATCACCAAGTGGCTACTGAATGTGTGACCTATGAAAAGCACTGATCAAGGTGGGCAGCCGAGTTGGTCTGAAGGTTTTAACTGTTTGACAAAGTGTGCATGCACACAAAAGCTCACACCTTGAATAAAATGTTGTTGGTCTTAAAGGTGCCGTAGGACTCTAACTTTGTCCTGTGAAAAGGACCGACTTGGGTGTAAAGTAAACCTTCTAGATATCGACATGGTGGAGACGACAGAGAATTGGGCTCAATACAGGGAAGCTCAGTTCCAAATCCCTTCTCAGCTATGAAGCTTATTGGCTGACTAGCCTGCTACCCGTGCTTCACTACAGTATTTAAGTTCTGTAAATCCAGTTATAATACTGATGACGTGAAATTTGAAATGTGACATTTGTTGTAGGAATTCTAATGGAGAAGATTGTAGTGTAAAAAATGAAGTGAGACATACATACTTTTTTCCTCTCTACTGAAGGACCTCTCTCTAGACCACATTGATGGTTCTGCCCTCAGGTGCTAGGATCACCAGGATGCTTGATGAGCTCACTCTGGAGCAGGCCACATAGAACTGTCCATTTAAGAAGCAGTCATCTGTTAAGTCAACTCTTGCTACCTTCCATGAAAGTGATGGCCTCTCTACATGTATTCCTGGATTGTTTTGCTCATATGGAGAATGTGTTGTTCTGAGCACCTCAGGGTGATCTTGCTGGTACTTGGCCTGTCTTTGCCACATTCCTAAGTTGCCTCCTCCTTGTAGCGTTGGTGTATCTGGCTTGACATTTTCCAGGAGCTTTCTTGGGGGCAGTAAGAGGTAAGAGGTGTGAGGTGTGCGGGGGAGTTTGGGAGGTTGTAGAACAGCCTCCTCACAAATTAGAAATGCCAAATTCACAGGGAATCTTCAGCAGGCTCTCCTTCACCCACCTTCCAAGTTTGGCAAATGTTGGATTTAGAATGTCTGAGTTATAGCCTCCCAAAGCAGGTGCCCCCAAGAAAGCTCAGCTCTAGCCTCCCCTTAAATCCGTCACGCAGCAAGCAATTCCTCCTAACTCACTCTCACATGACAACTAACTCCCCTCTCTTCCTGCTGCAAAGTAAAAGCAGCTGAGTCAGGATGTGATATAGATACAATCTGCTCCCATCGAGCAGAATGGGAGCTCTGTGGTTGGCTCCCAGACCTGCCAATCAAGCTATGGACAACTGCCTTGGATGTTTCTAGGGCTCTCCGCAAATCCACTCTCAGCGTTGCCCAGGAATTGATTGAATCAGTGCCAGGCTGTATGGAGAATGAACCACTCTAATGAACCATGGAAAAAGGTGGTTTGTTTTTGGATTTAGGAATGACATGACCAAATGAACCGATTCAAAATGAACCACAAACCAACCTGGTTTGTGCTTGAATCATGATTTGTTTCTCAGTTCATGTCCATCCCTAACCTATCTTTCCCAACTGAGCAAATAATGGCTACCTGGGGCCATTTCAAGATGGGAAAATGGTATGGGGGAGAGGCTGGAGTCCCTGCTTCATGTGTTCCACAAACTAGTCTGAGCCCGAGGCAGTGGTCTTTCATATCACCTTCATGATCCTTTTAAGTAGAGGCTCCAGGGACTGAACCAAGGACCTTCTCCTTGCAAAGCAGATGCTCTAGCACTGAGCTACAAGCACAAAGGTGTTTTCCATATGGCTACAGGGCTTGGTAGTTTCCCCATTGCTGCTGCCTTTCTCCTTATATTTCCATAACAAAAAGTGCTAGAGGAGAAAGTTGGGAATTCAGGGAATCTGAGAGACAGACTGTTGTATCATTATAACGTTATAACAAAATTCACTTGCTGCTTTAAAAAACAAAACAAAAGCCCTTCCACCAGTTGGAAAGTGGAGGTTATGGCTGTCTTACAGAAAAGGGCAGGGTAAATGGCTGCTGTGTGGGCAGGTCTGGGAAAAGCCAACCATTTCCATCCACACAGCAGCCATCCAGGCTTTGCTGCAATCTTTTTCAAAATTTCACAGCAAAGCTGGTTTGGGTAGGGTTGCCAAGTCGTTGCAGTCGCCGCAGTGGGGGACTCCCGGGCGGCGACTGGAGCGTGCACGCACGTCACCCGGAAGTGACGTTAGGATGCCGGGCATGCTGGGGGTGGGGCCACGACCATCGGAGGGAAAACTCTATGGTTTTCCCTCCGATGGTTGTGGCCCCACCCCCAGTGTGCTTGGCGTCCTAACATCACTTCCTGGTGACGCGTACGTCGGGGTGGGGTTCCCCCCAGGGCCCAATCCACCGCCGGCAGGGAACAGGCCTCTGGGGTGGGGGTTTCCCCGCCCCCTGTGGGGACTTGGCAGCCCTAGGTTTGGGATAGATTTGAGAAAACCAGGGAAACCTCAGGAGGTGCATGAACGTGGGACTCTGGTGTGGGAGAAGCAGGAAACCCCCCATTTCTCAACACCATTGAAGCTGTGGTAAATAATCAATGTGGAAAGGGCCATCTTATAAATGGACCCATTGCAGGCTCTTCAACTATGCTTAAGTGGCCATCTTTTGTATACCTGGTTGCCTAATGAAGACCAACAGAGAATTCTTCATTGGTTCCTAATGCCTTACAGGACACACTAATAGCCAGAAGGAGGCTAAGACTGGAGTTCTGCAAAGTGTGTTTTTGTGGCTGTGAGGAAAAGAAGTATTGATCTATATATTTTTATTTTGAAAGAGAAAAATATGAATAAACTAATCAAAGTTTTAATCTCCACTGATGCACACCATTTCTAGGATATTTGTAGGATATAAAGATTAAAAAATGATGAATGAAGAAAGTCACAGCAGGGAGATCCTCTTTCAATAATAGTGGAGGGCCTAACTATGCACTACATTTTTCTACAAGTCCATGCAATCTAACAAATATTGCAAATTCTGTGCAGGGGACTTAATTCCAGACATATGTGGGCCTCATTCAGATTAGGACTGTGGTGTGCAGGAATAGTAGGCTTTAGCCTTCTATCTGCACTGGTTACCCTGGGGTACACCTATATTTCCCTGCACTGATGGAGTACACCTATATTTCCCCACAGTACACAGTGCCCCCATTCACATTTTGGGTCACAAAAATGCCATGGGATGAAAGCGTATGCCTAAAATGCCATTTGCCCACTTTTCTCAAGCAAACCTCCACCACAAGATCCTGTTCCCCACTAGTGCTCAAATGAGCAATGAGAGAATATGGAGGGGAAGGATGTCATCAATGCATCAATGCCACTTCTGGCTAAAATGAGGAAGTGACATCACTGACACGCTCGGGTAAAAACATAGAGGCTACGTAACCTGCAGTGATGCTCTTAGTCCCCTTGTTCTTAAGGATTTTTCTTATGTTTTTGAGAGGCTAGAGGCAAAAGATTGGATTGTTACTTATTCAAGTTTCTTTGCCCTTTCTTGAAAGGGCTAGTCATTTGAGGCTGTTGCACCAAGAACAAAAACGAATCTTGTGGCACGTTCAAGAAAAATAGATTGATGATGACTAAAGTTTTCCCGATTTAATGTCCATTTCATCTTGAAGTGTGCTGTTGTCTAGGAATGCTTATGCCACAACAAATCTGTTACACCTTAAGGTGCCACTAGATGCTGCATTGTTTTTCCCCTGTTCTCGTGCCTCTAGATTTACTTTGCTGATTATTCTAGAGGTTTACATGTCTGGGATATTAAATGTCATTTGGCAAAGGAAGGCTGTATTGCAGTTTGGAAAAAACAACAACACATCTCTTTTTGTGAATAATATTTGAATTTGTAGTTTTAAGACAGCATCTTAAAAATTGCAGCCATATAAAGTGAGTTTCGACAGTGTGCTAAACATGAGAGTTTCCAACATTTTAAACTCCTGCTCTGTATGGTAAAATGCTGATTATAGTTTTGCAAAAGTGGCTGTGAATGTACTGAGCATATCCTTTCCTTCTTCCCTATGTGAAGCCAGTTAGAATTCCAAACCGGAACGAATCAATAAAAATAAAGATGAAAATGCAGTCCACATGTTTTCAAAAGTAGGGGGGGGAAGAAGCAAGGAGTGTTAACTGTGCATTCAGTTGACAAAAATGACACGTCTTCCCAGCTCTGCTGAGACAGGCTGGTGGGAAGGAAGATTCACAGCATTTGTTCATTTAAAGATAAGGATGGCTCCCTGTGCCGAGCAGCACCAGCAGAATGCAATGAGCGTTCCTTCCTTCTCAAATTATTCCGCTCAAGTCACTGAAGGCACTTCCTCCGAATTTGTTATGAGAACTCTCGCTCAGCCTCATTTGGAGGCTCTGCAGGCAGTCAGAGCCCGAGAGGTCATGCTGAATTTTTGTGTTGTAAGGAAACAGCCCCACTTGATCAGCACCCGAGACCACACTGGGGAAAGTGGCCCTGTTCAGAGTCCTGCTGTCCTTTGAGCTCTGGTAAGATCTGGTCATTGGTGATGGACAGCTTGGTTTGGCCCAGATGTCATGGGAAACCATGGTTTAATTAAACGTAGTGTCACGTTATCCTACCAAGCAGCTTATCTTCAACTTACAGGGGCTCTTCTGCCAGTAGAAGAACCACTGAAGTTGGCAGAAGTCTTCTGAGGCTGGAGGAAGGCTTTAAAATCCACTGAGCAGAGTGGAGAGCGCTATGAGGAGCATGACCATCCAAACAAGACTCACTCTGCCATAGATGGTTAATTAGGACTCATACAACCGGAATCTGAAGGTGGGGTTTAAAGATTAACTATGGGTAATATTAGACATTGACTCCTGTGATGTATGAATTCGGACATCCATTCATGGTTTGTTCCTTGGTGCTACCTTCACTGTAATGCCAGGTAGGATATGTATATTGTGGCTTAGCTGTTGATGGAGATGTATTGGTGGGAGGAATATAGAGGTGGTCTAACTTGATGGATATATTTTTTTTTGCTTTTAATCTGGATCACAAAATAGCTCTCGCTCTCATTACCCTGTGCCTCTATCATTTATTTCCTTGCCCGTATCTTTAAATACAAACGGCTGTACTGAAAGCCATATATTTCCAAAGAGCTCCAGCAGTGACAGATGACTTTTACCTGCCTTTCACTATTTCCTTTCCAGAATTTGCATTCAAACACAGTTTCAGTGCATGTTTTCCCAAGCCAGACTTACTAATATTGATACTTATGATTACTGCAGTGATTTCTCCGAAGAAGAAAAGGAGGGGGGATCCTCAGGACTGGATCTCTGCAAGTAGAATATATTATTTTTGCCTTTAGCTTTCAAAGCTTGGAACTTCCTATTATCTTGAATTAAATTGGCTTAGTCTAATGCATACAGATGGCAATACCTTGTGCAAACTACAGCTGTCAAATTTTTGCCCTCAGAGGCGAAGCAGCAGAAAAGTATTACCACTCTGCATGGAGAAAAAAAGCCATTTTTTAACAAAGGAAAGGTGACTGAAGGGGGGGGTGTTGCAGAAGATCACCTGACTGGAATGGGACATCTTGCTGAACTTCAACCAATTTTTCAGGTGAAAATCACATCCGCAGAGCCAGTTTGGTGTAGTGGTTAGGAGCATGGACTCTAATCTGGGAGAGCTGGGTTGGATTCCCCACTCCTCCATATGCAGCTGCTGGTGTGATCTTGGGTCAGTCACAGTTCTCTCAGAGCTGTTGTCTTGAGGGCAGTTCTTGAAAGAGCTCTCTCAGCCTCACCTACTTCACAGGGTGTCTGTTATGGGGAGGGGAAGGGAAAGGAGATTGTAAGCCGCTCCTTCGGGTAGTGAAGGGCAGGGTATAAATCCAATTTCTTCTTCTTCCTCCTCTTCCTCCTCCTCCTCCAACTGACTCAAGGTGACCCTAGCAAGAGACTTTCAGGGCAAGTGACTAGCAGAAGTGGTTTGCAACTGCCTTCGTCAGCAAATTCATCCTTGGTGGTCTCCCATCCAAGTACTGACCCAACTCAACTTCTGAGATCTGATGAGACTGGGCTATACCATGTTTCTTCCTTCCCCCAGACTTATTGTAGATGATCGTATTTCTAGCAAAAGGCTTATCTGGAATGAAAATAGCAGTGAGATAATTGGATGCCTTCCATTGACCCAGTATTCTGTTGGCATGTTGCAAATGACAAGCTTTAGGGTTATCTGGAGCTCAGCAGACAGACTCTAGAAGAGTTGTGTCAGGCTTGCAAGACTGCTTGTCCTTATCTAAATAAAAGCTGGCCCAGTAAAAGATGCCACCAGCAATTATTACCTTATGTTGGGAGAATGGGAAGCCACACTGTAAAGCTATTTAGATGTACATAGAATCTGGGTTGAAGTGATGCTTTGGAAGTGTGACAAATCAAGTAGCTGATTGGTCACCTTTTTTTTCAGGTTGTCAGACAGCCTGTGAAAAAAGAAGTTTGACAAGTAGTTCAAATTGCCCCCATCTGGCTGATGATCTGGACAAGTGATGAACTGCTTTGATTATAATTTCTTCATGCATCAAAGTCAGCCTGGGTTTATTTTATCTCAGGTAGATTCTGCTACTTTAAAACAATGATGTGAATAGATCTTAAATCTGACGACTTGCACTCTGAGCCTGCTCTGTGGAGCATTCCTTGAGTAATGCTGTTTCTTAAATATTTATTTACTAGTAATAAAGCCCTTTGTGGAAATAAATATAAGCTCTAGATAGTGGCTCTGGGTGGGTGCCCTGGCCATGGGCACTCAGCATCAATTTGCTGTGGTGACCTCAGCAGGATATAATGACACAGAGCTTACTGTTTTCTCCAGGGGAACTGATCTTTGCAATCTGAAGAGCAGTTGTAATTCTGATTGAATTCCAGCTCTCCCCTGGAGACTGGCAACAATGGTTTCTTGGGAAGAAATGGCTGGTTTGGAGGGTGGAGTCTTTCTTTTCAGAGGGAAAAGAAAGGCCTCCCCCTTCCTACAAGGCAAAGGGAGAAACGCATCTGCCCAGATATGGAAACATGTGATGGTTTTTGTGCCTGAGGAAGATCAAGAGATCTGCATGGCCTTAAGGTCTATATGTTGAATTAATCCTGAAGAAGAATCGGAGGGTGCATTTACTTTAAAGGAGGTGGATGGGGCAAAGGGGTGCCAAGACAAATATCCTGCAGAGGCAGCCGCTCCACTCTAACCACTATACTACATGAGATTATATGCATGTTTATGTCCAGTGGCACCTTTAAGACCAACAAAGTTGTATCTTTGTTGTATTTGAAGAAGTGCATGTGTGCATGAAAGATGATGATGATTAAAATTTCTGAATCACCCCATCCCTGAGTACACATGACTCTGGGTGATTTACAATAGATTAAAACATACAAAATACCTTTATACCTTGCATAAAACTTTGTTGGTCTTAAAGCTGCCACTGGACTCAAACTTCGTTCTGCTGCTTCAGACCGACATGGCTACCCACCTGAATCTATGCATGTTGTTTATACGTACCATGGAGCTCCGTGGGGCTTATTCCCAAGAAAGTATGCATTGGATTGCAACCTAAGGGTTATATGACAAAGCTGATTGCTCTGAAAACAATGCATGATATCTATAGTTTCAAGACATCTGTTCTGGAAATGTAATCTGATGTATGACTGCACATTTTCTGTAAAGTGTGTGTGTGTGTGTATATATATATACAAGGAAGAATCTCTAAATTTGCATCATCTCTTGACACTTCTGGCTGACAGAAATTGGATATGAAGATACACTAAACTGCTTTGGAGAAGTGGCTGAAAATCAGATTTTGGCTGCTTTTCTATGAATCTTCCCCGGAGCAGATCCCCAAAGCATTCTTTGTTGTGGCTTTGGAGAGAAATCTTGTCCAACGACCAAACAGTATGACGAGAAATACAGCTGGTGTTGTATGAATGTCATGCTAAGTGAACACAATGATGGTTCTGCTTAAATAAAGGTTATCTAATTTAGGTTTGCCCCCCCATCTCAAATCCCATCTGGGTTGGGTTCAGACAAATGGATAAAGACGAAAACTCCTGTGCTGAAAGCTGAGAGAGAAGTATGCCAATAAAACAGAACAACAACAACGACAAAAAAAAATCCCACTCAATCTTTGCAGAGTGTAGTCACTCTACAAATCTGAGCTGGGGTGTGACAGCATGCAAGGAGAGAGCTGGAAGTTGCTGTGAAAAACGGTGCCTCTGCATGAGTCCCTGCTTTGGGCTTGCATCTATCCTTAGTGACTGAAGCAGAAAAACAGTGGGTTCCCCACTATCTGCCTCTAACTGTAAACCTTTTCAGGTATATGAATGAAGTCTATTCCAATTTCGTTTCTGGAAAATGTTTCCTTCAGAAATTTGAAAGCACCACTTCAGTATAATTTCTCCCTAGAACTTCTTCAATCAGAAATAAAACTGATAAATCCCAGAAGGGTAACTTTATTAATTTCCAGCCACATCAACAAAAGATTCTTGTGACTCCTTAAAAAGTGATGGGTTTATGGTACCATATGTTTTTAGCCCATTCTCTCAGATGTGGCTCTCACATGCTTTGAGGTGCCACAGGATTCTTGGTTGGTCTGGAAAAATAAAGATTGTTCCATTTCAGAATCAATTGTGATTGATTCTTACTACATCATGACATATATAACAACACTGTATTAACAGAGAATGCTATATTGACAAGGGTAACATTTTTACAATCCAGCCAAGAATCACCTGGGAGCCTATGCTTCTGCAGGCAGGATGACATCACACTGCTGTTTGTTTAACCTTTCTTTGGTACCCTCCTGACATTCCTTCCTTATCACAACCTGAACATTCCTGGGGGATTGTCTGTACCTCCTGCTGGTGCTCCTGCTTAGACCCAGCAGGATGGTTGAACAAAGGGATACAACTTGGATTACCTCTTTGAGCAAGAACTGTGTGGTTTCAGAATGCTCTGTGATGGGATCTCATGAGAAATCACTCCCAAGAGCAGCAGCCATTTAGTGCCTTACAGAGTCCCCAGCCAGGACAATGGATCTGGTGAAATGGATTGTGGGAGCAAAGACATGGGCCAGCTGGCCCATTTAATTTCTTGCAGAGTTGCAAACTCCTTATTCAAAACCTTGGTACCCAGCAACTGAGGAGAGACAACTGTGGAGTGATTCCCAAGGAAAACTGAATACACACATTGCCATCTTCTAGCTTTTCAATCCCAGAACATTCAGTTTCCTTAGGGGCCAAGAGAATAACCATTCAGTGTGCTCCTCAGGCACCATGGATGGAGTATTTGTGCACACAGGCCAATGCCAGGTGGAGTAAACCACTTTTTGCCTATATTGTTGCAGTGCTACAATACTACACAGCCTAATTGTATACCATATAAACCAATAAACATATAAGCTAATAACTTCGTCTATTTCCAGGCTGGAACCAATGAGAGCAAAGATAGCTCCAAATACCATATAAACCAATAAACATATAAGCCAATAACTTCGTCTATTTCCAATGAGAGCAAAGAATGCTCCGACATGCATATGGGTTGTTACATGTGGCAATCACATCCAACCCATGTGCATTTTCTCTGCTTCTGCATGCCCTGCAAGCACTGTTGGCAAAACCACTGTTGATTGTGGTTTCCTAGCACATAAACATGCAGTAAATACACGAATGAGCAATTGTCATAGGTCATAATCTTTGTTTGGGCTGCGCAGCATTTTCTGAGGGCGTTTGCTTCCCCTATTGGAATCGTGTCCCAACTGAAAGAACTCCAAGCTGAGGATGTGTTTCCAGTTCTCAAGGCAAAGCTGATGAGCGAGTCCTGACGGGGAACTGAACAAGAGAGAGAAAAGAAAGGCACATGAGGAATATGTTTTCACAGTTAATTTTGGTTAAATAGATGGGAAAATGCTGGTGAGAGGGCACTGGGACATACTATGTGGCTCTTGTCAGAACATGGCTGCTGTTAGCAGCGTGTTCTCATTTCCCTGGTGTTTTTTTTCTTTTGGAATAGCTTTCTGGGCTTGGTAATAACTAATTCTAAAAACGTTTGCTCATTGCCTGAGAAGCAGAACATTTACAATAATGCAGCAAGCAAGGCCTTGTTATTGGGCCACAATTTCATTTTATTTTTATGGGTAGTAGTTACATTTCATTTTCTGTGTCTGTGGAAAAAATAAACCATCTTGTAAAGGCTGGAATGAAGAAACCTTTTAATCTTTGGTGCTATCCCAAGTATGGGGTTAGTCTTACGCAAGAGAAAACCCAAGCTGCATTGTTTTTATGACAATTTTTTGGACCTTAATTATAATTCCAGTCATATGTCCCTGGTAATCATTAGCTCCTGTCAGGTGCTAGAAATGATGGCAACTGCTGTGGTCTCTTAGAAAATGTCTCGAGGACATGCTTGGAGTGATAAAATGGTTTTGGCTGATATATGTTTGCAAGACAATCTTCAGAAGTGTTATACCTCTCTGAGCCTGACTGTCTGAGAAGGATGTAACTCTGGCTAAGATTGCACTGTTTGACAAATAATTGGAGGATACTGTCAATTTAGTCTAGCTCTAACCCCAGGTCTGAAACAAAAATTACTAATTTGTCCTATTGGAGTTTTAGATTTAGATTTGGTATCAGTGTTATTCTTTTTTAGACTCTTTAGTTAAATCTACTCAGGGACAATGTTTCCTCTAAGCTGTAGAGTCTTGTGAGCAAAAATTCTACTTTGTGAGCTACTGGCATTAAGATTGTGAGTGAGAAATTTGGTTACTGCATAAATTAGTATGCACTGGAGCCATCCTTCTTGAGCTAGGACAAAAATGTGTGAGCCGGAAGCTAAAAAACTGTGAGCTAACTCACACTAACTCAGCTTAGAGGGAACACTGCTCAGGGATGTTGAAAACTTCAACAGAAACACAATAGCCAGCCTAATTTACAATGACCAGTCTCCTTGTTTCCAAGTGCATGCATGAATTGATCTGGGTCTGGATCCTATATGCACGTGTCAACTGATTTGAATCCAGGAAGCATTGCAGCCATTGATGTACACTGAATAACGCTGTCATTAAGACACACAGAGAACTAAGTCTCAACTACAAAATGTCAGGGTTTTTTTCTTCTAACCGTATCTACTGATTGGAGATGGCTGTGGACACTGTGACAGTACAGTATGAACACTTGAACCTGCCTTATCAGACCCTTGGTCCATTGAAGTCAGTATTGTCTACTCAGACTGGTAGCAGCTCTCCATGGTCTCAGGAAGAAGTCTGTCACATCGCCTATTAGCTAATCCTTTTATGTGGAGATGTTGGGAATTGAACCTGGAGCCTTCTGCATGCCAAGCAGATGCTCTACCACTGAGCCACAGTCCTTCCTCAAGCATATGTAAGCATGTTTCCACAGTCTCCCCCCCCCCTGCAGTTGGACATGTTTGAATTGATTGGATGCAGATGAAAAGGATATCAAACATTTACCTCTTATGATTGAGAGCAGTACACAAATCAAACTCAAGGGTGATTAAGGATCCCTGCATCCACTACCATTTACATCCCAGTTTCAATGCTACTGCAATAGAGTGTGTTACACATTATATCCCCTTGTTTCTATCCAACCCATAAAATGAAAATGCCTGGTCTGTATTTCCGCACTCTCTTACAACCCTGAAACCAGACTGAAACAATAATATCTAGGGTATCATGTAAAACTCGTCTCTAATTTTGCTAACGGAAAGATTGCCACAATTTTTTTACAAAAAAAACCCTTCTGCTCTCTGTCTTTCAAGGGGTACATGAGTTCCCATTAGTGCTAGAGACTGATTTGAATAACTGCTGGCTTTTAGATTTTCAATGAGAGACTAACCTAATTAGTCTGCAAAAAGCTTTCTGAATCACCATTTTAAGACAGTAACAACATATTGCAGACAGGGCTTTGGCCAGCAATTTTCTGTCAGCATCATAATAACATAATAACATAAGAAGAGCCCTTCTGGATCAGACCAATCGTCCATCTAGTCCAGCATCCTGTCTCACACAGTGGCCAACCTGTTCCTCACGACAGCCAACAACAGGGAATAGAGGCTGAGACCTTCCACTGATGTTGCCTCCTGGCTCTGGGATTCAGAGGATTAGTGCCTCTGAATATGGAGGTTCCCCTCAGTTACCATTGCCAGTAGCCATTGATATCCTCCATGAATCTATCTAATCCCCTTTTAAAGCTGTTTATTCCTGTGGCCATCACTACATCCTCTGGCAGCAAATTGCACATTTTAATCACTCTCTTTTGTGAAGTAGTATTTCCTTTTGTCCATCCTGAACCTACTGCGCATCGGCTTCATTGGATGCCCTTGAGTTCTAGTATTTTGGGAAGGAGAAGAATTTCTCTTTGTCATCCCTCTGCATCCCATGCATAATTTTATAAACCTTTATAATGTCCCCCCTCAGTTGTCTCTTTTCTAAACTGAAAAGTCCCAGACTCTTCATCCTTTCCTCTTCAATCCCTTTCCTAATAATCCCCAACACAGAGTTTGCCTTTTTCACTGCTGCAGCA
>NW_015161410.1:549871-559570 GCF_001447785.1 Gekko japonicus
GCCAATGTTGGATCAGGCCAAAGGCCCATCCAGTCCAACACTCTGTATCCCACAGTGGCCAGAAATACCAGTGCCATCAGGAGGTCCACCAGTGGGGCCAGGACATTAGAAGCCCTCCCACTGTTGACCCCCCCCAAGCACCAAGATGACAGAGCATCACTTGCCCCAGAGTCCCTATCTATACCTTGTGGCTAATAGCCACTGATGGACCTCTGCTCCATATGCTTATCTAATTCCCTTTTGAAGCCGTCCATGCTTGTAGGTTCCTTGATCAGGTTCCTTGAATAACAACAGTATTGACTGATTCTGCCATTGGTATCCTCCTTTTCTTCTATGTTTGAGGTTTTGATTCTTTCTGGGTGGAATTCAGCTACTAGGAAGCTGCCTTATAGAGTCAGACCATTCATCTATCAGGGGCAATATTGTCTACTGTGACTGGCAGGAACTCTCCAGGGTTTCCGTTAGAGGTCTTTTGTATCATAAACCAACAAAAAGACGAAAAAAGGAGTGGGTTCTAGATCAAATAAAGCCTGGATTCTCCCTAGAAGTTTAAATGACTAAACTGAAGCTATTGTACTTTGATCACATCATGAGAATTTAAGACTCATTGAAAAAGACAATAATGCTAGGAAAAGTTGAAGGGCAGCAGGAAAAGGGGAAGACCCAACATGAGGTGGATGGACTCAGTCAAGGACGCCACAGCCCTCAGTTTGCAAGACTTGAGCAAGGCTGTTAAGATAGGACATTTTGGAGTTCATTCATAGGGTTGCCAGAAGTTGGAAGTGACTTGACTGCACACATGTGCGCGCGCACACACACACACACAAATACATGCCTGCTTTTACTTTAGATGCCTGCAAAGCAGGTGCTTCACACTGAAAGTTCCTCAAAATCCTTCAGAGAGCTGTGAGTGTTCGAAGGAAGTCTCCAGAGGAGGTGTGGTTGAAGCAGGCTGGAATCCCTTCTGAATGTAGCTAGGGCCTGCTACCTTGGGAACAAAATCTCCGAGCTAAATCTGGAGTACTGATCTCTGCTTCCTGATTTTTTTAAAGTCCATAATTATCCAGTCGTTGATCATTCAGAGAGAGCCTGATCATCTCTATTCCCTTGCACAAACCAGCTCAAACCCTAAGATGAGGTTTGGTAAACTTGCTGGGTATTATTTCTATTAGAGCAGCGGGAACAGACATATAGAAACTTTGCTTGTTTTTCACAGTTACAACCCCCCCCCTTCCAGGTAATTCTATGCTGCAAGCTGTCTTGTAAATAACAGCTACATGTGTTTTGAAACAGTCTTCAATTTAAAGCAGCAGGAGGCAGTAATTAAATTTAATAGAAACCATGTCTGGGAGGCTTAGGGTCAAAAATCTTTAAAACCATCGACTCCTCAGCTTCTTTTCCGCAACTGATGGAAAGCAGCTCAGAGGCCAGACCAATAAGGACCTGCAGCAGATCTTTGGGTAGGGTAGGCAGATTACTGACATTATTCTATTTGCCTTTTCCGTCCCCACTGGCATTTTTTGTTAACATCATGCCATTATTTGAGTCTTCACTATGGGCCCAGTAATCTTACAGGATATAAATCAATCCATAGATTCCAAGGTTAATTGGAAGGACACCCATATTCCCTTTATAGCAGGTAACTGCTGCTAATCTCTCGAGTGGTTCCATTTGAACAGAGAGCCCACTGATGTATTCTGTGGCCCACGGAGGTAAAATGGGAAAAGTGTTACCACCTGATCATGAGTGATGTGGAGGAGCACTAGCAAGTAAATCCAAGATTCATATCTGTGAGGAATTTCAAACCATCACATACTTTCCTCATGCTGGCATTTCCCACAGAGATGAAATCTGAAATGTAATTCTGGGCCAGGCAGAGAGAAATGTCAATATTGTGCAATTCAGTTCACATTGAGCAAATGGCAGGTGACATTTTTGTTATAGTCCCACTGCGACTATAGGATATTCTTTTGTCTCTGCCCTTTCTGATAAAACTATTCTTTCCCCCTTTCTCCCACCCTCATGAAAACAGTGCAGACAAAATCATCTGGCCCCTCTCTCACCTTTTCATTCTCTCAGTATACTAGAACTTGAAGGCGTAGCTTTTTGATTTGGGTTTGGGCATAATAAAGGTATTATGGTAAGGTTCCTGTAAAATATACCACTAGGTACTGGACTAACAAATCTTCACTGAAGCAGAAATAAGGACATTTCTTTTCAGCAAGATGGCCGCCGATTGAGATGGGTCTTGAACAGGACTGAGCAAATTAATGGAGGATAGGACTAGCAATGCCTATCAGCTGTGATAAGCTAAATGCAATTTCTAATTTAATCACTTTGCTCCTGGGGGGGGGACCCGAAGCAACTAACAAATAAGAAAAAATAAAGCTTTAAATTACAAAATAATTTAAACAAATGGACAACAAAGACAACAGAACCATATCTGGGCTGGTCCACATCTGCTAAGATGACTGCTGCAGATTGGAAGCCCTGAGCCAAGAGCCCTTTAGCTCTTGCCCTATGACTCATGCCCCAGGGCTTATACCACTGGCTGCACTCAAGCTAAATACCTTCAGGAAGAGGAGAAGAATGTCAACCTATATCAAATTCAGCTGCTGCTAGTTTGCTGTCAGTATACCAGCAGGATCTTCCCACCCTCTTCCTAGAAGTAATACATCTCTGAATACTAGGTATTAGGGTCAGACAATAAGTAAACCCTGCTGCCTTCCTTCTTCTTTGTGAGTTTACCAGAAGTATCTAACTGGACTTCTGGGAACTCATATGGGTGGAAAGGCAGACTCTAAACTCATAACTAAAAATAAGGAGTACAAGTTTATCTTGTCCACCATATATCCTGTTGCCATTTTGTGTCTACAGGCAGGGAATAACTGGGGAGCCTTATGTTGAGTTATTCCAGGAACAATTTCAAGACAGGAGAAAATATCCATGGAGAGCTGCAACAGACTAGACCAGGGGTCCCCAACCTTTTGAGCCACTGGGTACCTTTGGAATTCTGACACAGTGTAGTGAGTGCATCCACAAAATGGCTGCCAAAATGGCTGGTGCAGGGGGTGAAGCCAGTCACAAAATGGCTCCAGCATCTTAACTTCAGACACACAGTGAAGATCCTTATGCTGTGGTGGTAGCTACTGCCAGAACAACATTTTTAAAAATCTGCACAACCAATCCCATCTCCAATAGGCAATCAGAAGCCTTCCTGTGCAAAAGCCCCATGTGGCCCCACCCACCTTCTAAAAACACTTCAGGGGCACCAGAAAGTGTGTTGCTGGGCACCATGGTGCCCACGGGCACCACATTAGGGACCTTCTGGGTATCTTTCTGCCTGTAATTACAACTGTGTGAGTTAGGAGGGGGGGAGGTATTAACTCTTTAATCCCCTTACAGATTCTTACAGATTGAAACAGCACCCCACCAAGTTGTTATAGCCCTTTAAAGAAAAAGAAATCAGAGATAGTTTGGTACCTGCAGCAAGTTAAGTTAAACTATGGCTTTGTGTGATGTCCCAACTAGGGGTGTGCAAACAAAAAACCTCTGGTATTTTTCAGGTGCCTCTCCTCAAACCTCCTCCAAGTTTAAAAAAGATTGGACCCGGGGGTCCAATTCTATGGGCCTCAAAGAAGGTGCCCCCATCCTCCACTGATTTCAATGGAGGGCAGGGCGGTTAAAGGGACTGCAAGCCCTTTAAATGCCTTCAGAGTTCTCCAAGCCATGAAGTCACAGGGCTTGGAAAAGGCATTTAAAGGGACTGCAATCCCTTTAAATACCTTCTCTTTGTCTATCTGGTGGTCCCAAAAATCCTGAATATTTTCAGGATTTTCAGAGCTTGGCCATTTTGGATAGATGAACAATATCTGAAATCACTGTCTGGCTGAATCAACACCTGAAAAATACCAATAAGATATTTTCTGGGTATTTTTTGGCTCGGATTTAGCTGATCCCCCACCCCCCGCACTTCCAACCAAGCCAAAGTGATTTGTAATACTCAAGGTAGTCTGAAAATATGACAATAAATGACCAAGTAGTTATTCACTGATTTGGCCCATCTCCTATTGGCCATTCTTGAAACAGTTATTTGGTGACCTGTTCGGCTGTTAGTTGTGCAGTTATACAGCCTTCTCATTATACAGCTTTTTTGGCTGCTTTACAGACTGCTTTACATTATGCAGCCTTTTTGACTGCTTCCTTGCAGCCACCACTGCCACCTGTCTACTGCTGCCACTACCTCCAATTTTTTAAAAAGCACATACCAAAAAATACCATTTTGAGTTTGGTGTGGAGACTACTTAGATATATCTTTGGTGTTTTCCCATCAACCCAGTTAACTTTGCGGTTCTGGCAATGGCTTCACAAACAGATGCCACTGATGGTGCAGATAGAAAAGCGAGCAACATAATGGCAAGAAATTATAAGATGGATTTAATTGCCCAGGTGCAGAGATGGAACGAAGGAAGGGCCGTGGCTCAGTGCAGAGCATCTGCTTGGCCTGTGGAAAGTCCCAGGTGTAGTCTCCAGCATCTCCAGTTAAAAGGAGCAGGCTGTGATGTGAAAGAACTCTGCCTGAGACTCTGGAGAGCGGCTGCCAGTCTGAGTAGCCAATTCTGATTTTGATGGACCAACGATCTAATTACTGAATCAGACCCTTGGTCCATCATAGTCAGCATTGCCTACAATAAGGTGGTGATGAAACAGTAAACGAGAACAGGAACAAGTGTCATTAACAGACTCACTATTATATGAAGTATTCATGTGCAAGCACTTTGAGGGTTCACACAATACAAGCTGGTCAATTCAGCAACCAAAAAACAAGATCCCGCCAATGTGGGCAGGAAGCTAGGATTATCACCCAATGGAAACTTTCTTATTTCTTTTCCCAGTCCTCATCTTTATTATGATTTATTCTGAGGAACTGCATAAGTGCTTTGAGGCCCTTCAGGGGGCTTTAAAATGGGCTACACATTTCAAAATACATAAATAATGGGTGTCAATGTCTTCTACATGTTTTTGAACTCAGAGTTTTGACGCAGAGGGCCCGACTGAAGCAGCAAGTCTACTCAGAAGAGGAACAAATCAAAACAATCTCCTTCTTCCCATCTCTTTTCATCGTTCTGACCTGCGTGTTTCTGCAATTCCAGTAAGCAGCCACAGAACGCACTGTGACGGCACCAAGCCCGGCACAATGATGCAAAATTAATGGGCTCAATGGCCAGCTCCTTTTACAGCGAATCACACTTTGTAGTCCCACACGCCCTCTCAATTAGTCCATTTTCTGATGCAAAGGAATGTGTACATTGTGGCAGAGGGAGCATTAAAACTCTGCGAGCATAAAGCTCTCAGAAGGCACCAAGAAGGCTCCGGAGGATCTGTAAGGCTGATAGTCAAATGACAATAACCCCGCATGAAAAGACTGTCATAGAGCAGGGAGGGGAAAAGTTCTAGAAAGCAGTGCTCAGTCCTTTCATGTTTGCGCTAACCCCCCTCCCCCCATCTCTGCGGCATTTGTTAGCAAAGGGGAAGATATTCCAGTTACTTTTGTTAGGAACCATAATCGTAAAAAAGTAATGTGTGGTCTCTTGAAGGGGCTAGGATTCGCACACACATACCACCCCCCCCAAGTGCAGATCAGATCATTAGGAAGGCATAAAGCTCGCAGAGGGCACCAAGACCCATTTCTTGCTCTCCATGGCAATTATCAGTCTTATCATAAAGGTTAAAATTCTGACTTCCTGACTGAGTGCAACCAAGAGTGCTTTGTAATAAGCCCTGCACGATGGAATTTCAACTAGAGCAGGCGAACCGAGCAATCCATATAATGGGAGTTGTGCTTAAGTCTATCAGAAGTAAAAGGTGTGTGTGTGGCAGGGGAAACTGTAGTTCCCTGGCAGCAGGAAACCTGTGGGATATGTCAGGCTTTCATATGTAGAGAGAAGAAAGCAGAGAACTGTCGTTCAATCCACCACTGAATTTCCCAGAAAGGTATGTCTGGTTTCCGGGGGGGAGGGGAGAATTCAGGGAAGCTATTAGGGAAACTCTCCCTAGAAGCTAAAACGACTAAACTGAGGGTGTCATCGTTTGGTCACATTATGAGAAGACAAGAATCACCAGAAAAGGCAATAATGCTAGGAAGAATTGAAGGCGTCAGGAAAAGAGAAAGACCCAACAGGAGATGGGTTGATTCAACAAAGGAAGCCACAGTCCTCAATTTGCAAGACTTGAACAAGGCTGTTAACTATAGGATGTTTTGGAGGACATTAATTCATACAGCTGCCATAAGTTGGAAGCGACTGGATGGCATTTAACACACCCACTTTAGGGGAAATCTCACTAGGAATACAGCACCAGGCAATGGAAAGTACTACACATTTGTTCAAAAGCTGAAATGGATGAACCTGTGTTGGCATAGAATGTAGGTGGCAGGATTTAAACCCAACAGTGACTTTTGAACTCAGGATGCAGTACATTAAACAACAACCCAAGAGGTAGTCTATACCCTCTCTGGTTTTCAGAACCATACGCCACCAGAATCTCTACATTAATTCCCCCCAACGTGAGATTAGAGGTTCAAACTCTCAGTTGGTATCTGGAACTTAACACATTAGCAACTCATTCCCAGAGATGCACACGTTTTACTCTCCAACAGTAGCTTAGTAGAATCGCCTTTCAGCTTTTGTTGCCCAGAATGGTATGGAAGCCCTGGTAGATCCTGGAACAAGCAGAACAAGTAGTTTGAGTTTATACATAGGCATGGAGGTGTGTGGGGGGATTAAGAACACAGGAATGGGCATGAATCAACTGGAACATTTCCACAGACAGAAGAATTCCTATCTGGTTGAACCTAACTTTCTTGTCTCCCACATCTTGCTGTAGCCCAAAAATGCCCCCTGAAATGCTGCTGATGTTCCCAGGTATAGCAGAAATGCGCTGGTGGATCTAAGCCCTTGTTTTCACTGTTTAGCAATATCCTGGGATAGCAATATCCTCGGATAAGATGCCCTCTCTTCAGGCATCCCAGTGTATTTAGCATCCTAATTTTCTTGCCAATTTTGGATCATTGAGAAACTGCCATATTTGTTGTTGGAACTGTGAACTCCACCCACTAAGGATTACAAGATGAGTCTTATGTTCTTATGTTCTTATGTTAGTTCCCCCAATGAAATCCGACCTCTCTTGTAGTTCTTGGCCATGTAAGCAAATTGGAAACTGAAGCAAGGTCAGGGGTTCTTATTTCACATGAACTAGCAATGTTATGTGTTGCAAATATAGAGTGCTGAAGGGTGGAGATGAATAGGACTGAGGTTCAGTGATCTATTGAATTATTTCCAGAAGGAGGATTTAAAAACTCCTCCATCTGTATTTGAAATGGTATAGTTCCATGAGGTCTATACCATGTGATTTTCTTCACTTTTTTAAAAAAAAATGTGTAAATTGGCTTTCTGGCATTTTGTCACCGGAGTAAAATTCATGAGTTCTTCTGTAGTGTGTTTTCAAGATATAGTGCCCCATTCATTTCATAACCTCTTCAAAGAAATATTAATCATGGAGTACATTAGAGGCATGGGCCATTTCTCTGGAAACAGGCATCATCAAAACCAGAGGATGCTGATGTGAAAAACCTGGAGGAGTGAAACTGTCAGAGTCTGAAAGAAATTAACATTCCCCTGGAAAAGCTGACAAGAAACCGACTCTAGCAGTAATTAACAGGCAGCCCAGCTCACCACAGTGAGGGCACCTTCCCGCCTGGCCTTCAGAGGTGTGACTGCATAGCATGGGGAAAGCATCGTGTACGTGTCTGCTGTTGAAACATTAGGTAAGATTTCCTGCAGTGCTTCTCCACTTTTGCCTTGTGTCTCTTCTCGCTGATCCGAATGCAGGTGGCAAGTTGTCAGGT
Organism: Gekko japonicus; assembly: GCF_001447785.1. Classification (NCBI taxonomy): domain Eukaryota; kingdom Metazoa; phylum Chordata; class Lepidosauria; order Squamata; family Gekkonidae; genus Gekko; species Gekko japonicus. Next base: position 557,778 of record NW_015161410.1, read on the forward strand.
TTTGCTTTCTTGGGTCTTCAGACCCAGAGGTGTATACATATCTACAGTGAATGTGGGAAGATGCCCTTCAAGTAGCCTTTCTGTTATTGACAAATTAAAAATGAGCTTGTAAAGAACCACTCCTGGAATGGATCAGGGCTAGGCAGCTGGGCTGGGTTCCTTGATTGCCATCCAGTATCCTTATGATGCAATTGGCTTTTTAGGGAGTCTTGGACTCTTACCTTGTGAAAGAGAGTCAGGCTGTGTTTTCTAGTTTGCTTGGGAACTGCCAGTTGTCCCTCTGAGATGCGAGAGGCTTGAGGAAGTTCTAGCCACCCCTGTGAAGTGAAGTGTGTGGGTCAGGTGCTAAAACCCAAGGGTGCTAAAACCCAAGGGCAGACATGGATCTGGGCAGTCAGGTTGACAACTGGTAGTTGTGAGCCCCCCCCTCCAGCTGAGACCCCTTAGATAGTAGGGTTCCCCTTTTATTTTGGACTTAGTTGTTTTAGTAGGCACCCCCTTTTACAGCCTAAGTGCCAGGGGATCTGAAACTTGGGGAGTCTCATGGAAGGCAACTGGGTTCAGCCATGACATTGGAAAATCCCAGGGAAGAAGAGGAAGGGTGTGCTGAAATTAGAAACTGATTAAGTGCAATCTCCCCCAGCTCAGCGACATATCTTTCCTAATAACAAAAGGTTTTTCAACACTGGAGATATCACCCAGAAGGGTCTGCCCAGCCCAAGGAAACTGCCATTTCATTAACCAATTGCCAGTTGCTCTTTTTCCTTCCTTCCTTTTTTTTTTTTTTACTCAACTCAAGTCATTAATTTACTTTTCATCCTGTTTCAGGAGCTATATTGCCTCACCCAAACTTTTGTGCCCATGCAGATCTGGCTCACAATAGCCTAATCAAGGTATTTCCCCCCCAATTTTTCCAAAAAAAACCTGCTGAAGTTTGACAGCGGTTAATTTTAAACCAACCAGTGATATTTAGACTTTTTCTCTTGACCCAATCCAAAGCCATGATGGCCAAACCCCACCTGATAGCCAGGTTGGTATAGTATTTAAGAGCGTGGACTCTAATCTGGGAGAACTGGGTTTGATCCCCCACTTCTTCACATGCGGCTGCTGGTGTGACCTTGGGTCAATTACAAGTTCTTTCAGAGCTGTTCTCTCAAGGGCAGTTCTCAAGAGAGCTCTCTCAGCCCCATCTACCTCACAGGATGTCTGTTGTGTGGAGGGGGAAGGGAAAGGGATTGTAAGCTGCTCTGAAACTTCTTTGGCTAGTGAACGGCGGGGTATAAATCCAATTTCCTCCTCGTCCTCTTCTGCCCTCCCCAGTGATCTTCTGTCTGTAAAAGAAGGACCCTATGCACTAGCAAATGGTTCCTCAGATCACTGGTCCAAATTTCTGCTGGTCAGAAGTTTGGTTTCCTTCTGAGAACCCCTGCTGCACTCTGCAGGCTTTTCCTTCCCTTTTCCTCCTTGATACTCTGCTCCCTGGACCTCTGCTGCATCTACCCCTGGACCTCTCGAGACTTCGAGTCCTGGATTTAAGGTTGCATGTCTCTTCTGTAAAACTTCCCAATTTCTTCCTGTGTACCTTATAAGTGTGCATGTGTGATTGCTTAGGGCAGTGGTGGGCAAACTCATTAGTCAAGAGAGCCAAATATCAACAGTACAATGATTGAAATTTATTTTGAGAGCCGAATTTTTAAAACTTAAACTATATAGGTAGGTACATTGTTATTAACTTAATTAGGGTACTCCTAAACTGGCCTTTGCTAAAAATGTCCTCAATCTGATTGAGGTAC